>NC_091828.1:60095000-60355000 GCF_038994185.2 Dermacentor albipictus
CATCTCTTTTTTTTTGCTCGCACTAATCTGTATCGTCATTCACCATTACTTTTGGCAATATATGATTGGAATAAACTACCCAGGAACATTGTACCTGCCATTAACCATGATGTTATTGTTAACAATTTGAAGATATTCCTAAATGTGTGATTATTTCTGTGTTGAGTGCTTACTTGCGTATGTTATTATTTCTGTATATAATTATGTTACTGTATCTTACCAATGTTCTTTATTACACGTTTGTAACTTTAACTGTCTCCCCCCCTCCCCCTATGTAATGCCTGAATGGGCCTTTAGAATAGTATATGAATGAAAGTAGATGAGCGCTGACGGCAAGGCCGGGTTTAGTCCTTTGTGGCGTAAGCATAATAAGAAAGAATTCAGTTGAGTACAAAATTCACATGTAAAAGGGGACTGCGTTGTGAAGCAAAAAAATCACTCGGCGTGGTAAGTCTGCTCAGTCAGCATCGAGGTGTGACGACTTCCCTAACGTGACGCAAACTTTTCAGCGAAAAGGGAAGAAAAATACCATATTCAGCAACTATTAGCAATTCTCGCCCTGAACTGCCTATTTTCTAAACATATTTCCACAAAAACCACAATATCGTAAGATGCCTTCGGGCGAAAAGATTAAAGCTGTTAAAGAAGCAATTGCTTGCTATCATTCCGATAAGACACAGCGTAAGGCAGCCCTGAACCTAAAAGGAAATTAAAGAGCTGGTCATTGACGCTGATCTAGTATAACTTTTATTTTAAAAAAGCAAAAAAAATCACATTCAGGTCCAGTGGGTGGGTCTAAACGTTGAGCTTTGGAGACGTTCGATAACGTAACGCTCGTTTAGAGAAGTACCGGTACGAAAATTTCATCTTTTTGTTTTATTGGCTTAAATGAAGCACCAAACCTCGAAACCTTAAAACAGAATTATGGCAAGCCTCAAAACATGAGACAGGTTCACAGGAAGAAGGAGGCTTGAAGCGATTAATAGTGGTAGAACAAGGAATGTTGCTTACGCTAATTTCGACAAGGGGATTCGTCGTCATCAGACAAGCCAAAGACAAGTCCCTTTGTCGAAACATTGGCTTCCCAGCGACATTTCCTGTTCTACCACCGTTAATCATGGCACGCCTCGTAACACTCTAAATAAGTTAGTGTAATAACTTTTCTATAAAGGAGTTTCGGTTCTGTGTCACGGGAAGAGTATAGGTGTCGTGACGTCATGATGCAGAAAGTGGTCACGTCGTAGCAGTACATCCTGATGTTTTGTGACTCTCAGGCTCGTTCAGTCGTCTCTTACAATGTACTACATCGAGAAGAGGGACAGAAACAGCATAGCAGAGGACTCAGCCAGCCGGATTGAACACCAGTAGTTCTGCACCTACGTCACCACCTTCTGCGCCATGACCTCGTGACACATCCACCTCCTGTAAGACGAAACCGAGACTTGTTCGTGCAAAAACTTACGGTCACCTGAGGCGTGCCAGTATTTTTGCTTGGGTTTAGAGGTCTAAGACCTTCCTTTAAGGCAGAAAAATGAATAGTCGAAGATGCTATGGCAGTGCGCCTTTAAGTAGTGCGGCCGAAGCTCAACGTTTGTTGTGGAAGCAACTGCCGCATACAATGCATGAGTACAGGGTTCGTACAGAACATTTGACTCAATATTCAAGGGCAAATTCAAGGATTTCAAGGATGCCAAAGGCCATAATTGAAAGATGTGAAAACAAATCCTATTCGTACACAGACACCGAAAAACAGTGAAATATATTTCTATGCTGCAATTTCCTACAGCTAAGCAGCTGCTGAGTTAGACGCTTCAAGTCTTCAGGCCACCTTTCTGAGTTACTTTCCCATGGTAATGATGTCAATCGCCTTCTAGTTTGATGATTAGTTAGTAGTGTCCGACTTCAGCCAAATAAACTTGTGTCGAATCCAAATGACTGAAACTTGCTTTCCACCGGGCATTTCTATAGTCTAGCTAGGGCTCGAAAATGGAGCCATGATTGCTGCGGTGTGAAAAGACAGGCAAATCAACAAAATGGCGGCACGGCTTTTGGTTGTTTTATATGGTCTTGTCAAGCTTCACCATGGCAACGGTGGTTTAAACAAGTCTGCCATCGATGGCTGTGGACACACGAAATGGCAATTGTTCAGCGACACTCCCAAGAGAAACTATCTAAGATTGTTTCCAGATGCGCGGAGTTGGTTGATTTGTGTGTTATAAAGTCATTCGCAAACCAAGTTTTCAGAGAATTAAAAGGACACATCTATATTCAAGGAGTTTTTAAGCCCTTATATATCCGTTTTCTTTTTCAAAATTCAAGGTTCTTCAAGGAGCTGTACGAACCCTGCCTGGCCGTACAATTACATCGCGCTCTTTCGTTGCGTAACTGGATTTAGCCCCTCGTGTCTCCCGTTATTGCATCTCGTTCCCGTTTTATGCGCAAAGAATCGTACACATACACATTCTTACAGGCGAACGTACTCAGTGACTTGTTGTTTGCTTCAGTGAAAAAGAAAAGAATTAAAATAAAAACTAGGACAGCCGAGCGTTATGGTTCCCTTGGGAGAAGTGCGCATACTCTCTCAACCTTATTCACGGCGAGGCAAGAACCGCGCAATCGGGCCACAGCAGCGTCTTAGTTCCCACAGAATTCGGCGGCACTCAGAAGTAAGCATCCCACGCTGGAGCGCCCTTTTTCAAGCTGAATAAATGGAGCGAGCAAACAGAAAGAGTGCGAACCTTCTGAATCCTTCAGTGTCAGATTTCACTGCGCCTGGCTCTGTACCTGGCGATCCTGTTAGCTCACTCGTTCAGTCATAAAACTTTATTACGGGTACTGGGAGTGATTGTTTCTGTGAGCCCATCAGATGGCCCTCAATTGCTGCTCAAGGCAACTTCTTGGACTCGTGCATGTTAGCGTGCTAGCTGTCACTCTAAATGACGTAGCTTTGTGGCAGCCCCACTAGCACCAGCTATATGCAGGGGAATGCGTGCGCACGCGGGAGAACCAAGCCGGCTGCTAAAACAGTGAAGAGTTGACATTTGCTAGCGCAAGTTTCACTCTGAACACCTTGGTCCATAAAAGATTTTACCACGAACACTGACCCAGTTACCCTGTGCTTTTGTTAAAACATGAAATGCTTTTAGTTCCTGTTGTCGGCGACCTTCGAGTGACTTTTAGCCGAAAGCCAGAGTCGCTATCCGGGCACTCAAACGAGAACATCTGGGCATCGTTGTGAAAACAAAACGAGGTTATCCGGGCAACCAGCCAGAACTCAATAAGATGAGATCTCTGGCCCCCAACTATTTGTAAAGACCGCATTGCATACAAGGTAAATGTACCTGGTAGCGAAGCTTCCATAGGAGCCCATACGTTCAAAACATGGCGGTCCATCGCCGGTTCATGGGGCTTAGCGCCATCTGTATGTGGTGGGAACACTTCCGGCGGAAAAAAAAATAACGTGACGCCATGTCCGTTAAAAGCAGAAGTGACGTCATTTTGTTTTCGAAGGCGCGAAATTTGTTTTGTTGTTCTTCCTTTGGAGCTATATATTCAAATGCCCCGCCATTCGACTTGATGGGCGTTTCGAGCTTTCAGCGTGGAAAGCGATGCAGGAAAAGGCCAGCCGTACGGTTGTCGAAATCGCATCCCTGCACAGAACATATGGAACATACTTTCTTTGGAGGCCGACGAAAGCTTTAGGTGTAGAGTGCTGATCCTATTGTCGGATGCCAAGCCCGTCGGCCAGCGCAGTCGCACGAAAACAACTACACAATTATCTGGCGGTCGTAACTCACTACTTTTGACTGAACAGATTAAGAAGCAATGAAACTACCCGCGTCACCAAATTCAGACAAACTTCGACTAGCGAGAAAGCACAAATTGTGAGGGGGGGCGTATTTCAACAGGTGATACGAGTGCGCCTTTCTGTCCATTTCAAGTCGTGCATTGCACTGCGAGCGATAGTGGCGTCAACGCCCCCTGTAGCGATGGGCGCAGAAAAGAAATGCATTTATTAATAATAATAAAATTAAACGTATTTTCTCAACTCATCACGAATATATAAAATTGACTAGGAATTTTATTTTCGTTGAACGAATCTAACTGTGTCTCGTTTAAATTAAAAAACGCGTTTTTCTTTCCCAATGTTTGTTCCCTCCAAACATAGTCGCGCTTCAATCGCTGCTCCCATAACCCCCCATGCTGATGTCGGTGACAATCTGTACTGAACCGCTTTTCGCCCGAAGCTTCGCGACCTATTTGGATCGACCTTGTTGCATACGCTAGTTATTTCCCAAACAAGTCGCAAAAATATTACTCTCAAGTTCTTCATAATGTTCCCATAATGTTTGTTCCCAGCTCTAACTTCTAGTGCACTAGTAATATAACCAGGCCTTCCAGGCCTTCCACGCATATAACCAGGCCTTCCATGTGACGCAAGGAATTGACTGAACGAATTGAATTTCTCAAGCTAAAATACGGGGAAAATCGTAAACTATGACTTACACACAACTTACAGACAGGATAGCTCTCGGACTGTAATTTTAATATACGAGAATATACGCGAAAACTCAAATAAACCACTTTTACAGCGTTTCTACAAGTCATAGAACGGAGACGGCGTCTACCATTCGCGTAGGCCGGCGCCTATCTCAGAGTCCACAGAGCGGCGCGCGTGCTTCCTTGGAACACTTCCAGATGGCGCTCGCCTCCGCCGCATCACGGCCTGTGCAAAAGGCCGCGCCGCGTCTCTACCCTGGCAGAAAGCCCGCCGTCGTGCACAGCATTCGTCGCGAGCGTTTCCCAGTGAACATTACGGGGTTAATTCCTTCTGCTCTTAGCGACCACAGCTTCCTATTTCTGCGGTTTGCCGATTCTAGCTTAGTACCAAGAGCAAAGAGACCGTGGCGCTTAAATCCACGTCTCCTAAAAGATAGGCAGGCAACCGCAGAGGTATCATCCATACTATTTCGATCGCTTCACAACACAGCGAATCTAAGTGGTACGGAATGGGATAACGTGAAGGTCAGTGTGCGTGACTGCTTCATGTCTTGGGGCAGGCGTCGAGCGCGCGAGGAGCGTGAGGAGATAAAAATCGTCTCCGACGCGATCCTCCTGCTCTCGAGGCCACTGTCCGGCGGGCCTGGAGTTGCTCCGGCGCTGGCCTCACTCCGAAAGGAACTTCGCATCCTCCTGCAGCGACGCTGGGATGGCTTGAGGGCCACAACCCGAGCAGAGCTGTGGGAAATGGAAGCGTGGTGCAGCAGAAATGTCCTACGTAAACATCTTTCAAGGAAGAGCACAACTCTCTCTTCCCTAATAGATCCACGCGATAATAGCATAGTCGACTCACCAGACGGAGTGCTTGCACTGGCGAGGCAGTTTTACATGTCTTTGTATGCCGAACCAGTTGCCTCTCCAGCTGTTTTTCCGTTTGCTTTACCAGCTGAGCCGCCGCAAGTGTGCGACTCAGCCATAGATGAGGACGAGCTATTTTCTGCCTTGAAGTCTATGAAGCGTAATCGCAGTCCAGGTTCCGATGGCCTTACAGTCGAGTTTTATATTAAATTTTGGACAATGTTAGGGAAGCCGTTCACATCACTGGTGAACCGGCTACTCAGTGAAGGGACTTTGTCAGCGTCTCAACGAGAAGGGCTAATCACTCTCCTTTGTAAGGACGAGTCGAGGAGCACTGATCTGCGAGCATGGCGTCCAATCACGCTTCTGAACTGCGATTATAAGCTCATAGCAAAGTGTCTGTGTACGCGACTCACACCAGCGCTCAGCACTGTTTTGGGTCCGTACCAGGCATGCAGTGTCCAGGGGCGCTCTACTCAGCTTCACGGTATAGCATTGAGGGACCTTCTCCTGTGGGCAAACACCAGGAAACTTCCAGGTATTCTTTGCTCCTTTGATCAGGAGAAGGCTTTCGACATTATTAGCCATAGGTACCTTTTCCGTGTTTTGGAAGAGGCTGGTTTTAGTGTGGGTTTTCGACAGATGGTCCAAGCTTTGTATTCTCGACCGACTTCTGCTGTTGTCATACGGGACCGCGTCTCGGAGGCGTTCATTGTGGGGCGTGGTGTACGGCAGGGGGACCCCCTCTCACCTGCCCTCTACGTGCTCGCTTTTGAACCGCTTCTGCAGAGGTTGTCTTGTGACCGCAGAATTGGCAGGTTCCTACTCCCACCAGGTTCCCCTCCGGTTGCGCTATTTGCCTATGCGGATGACCTGTCCATTGTCGTCCCGGACGAAGCCTCAGTTTGCGGCGTCTTGGAGGTCATGGACAGTTACTGCAGGGCGAGTGGTGCAAGGTTGAATAGGTCGAAAAGTGCAGCCATGTACTTGAACTCCACTCCGTCCAGTCCGCAGCCCGTTCATGGTCTCCCCGTGAAAACGCGGCTGCGCATTCTAGGCTTCCAATTCGAACCAGATGGTCTGTCTCCTGAAAACTGGCAACAGGCTAAGGAGAAGCTTGAAACCAGAATTCAGCAGTTCAGCGCGTTGTCATGCCCATTGACTGCTCGAGCGACAATCCTGCGCTCACTTTTGTTTTCATTCCTGACGTATGTGGCGTGTGTGTCTCCTGTTTCAACCCGAACCAAGCTCATCTTGGAGAGGGTTCTCTTTCGCTTCCTTTGGAAGGGTACAACTGGTTGTGTAGCTAGGCGGGTGCTCAAGCTGTCCAGGGATAAGGGAGGACTCGGAATTCCCGACCTGGGCATCGTGGCTACCGCACTACACGTCAGATGGACCCAGGTCGCTCTTAACTCGGATATGCTCCTGACTCGAAGCTTTACCTCGTTTTTCCTTAGCACCCGACTCCGCTTGTTTTCGCAGAGCACATTTTCCCACTGTGCTCCTCGTTCAGGAACCCCATCCACCATTTATGCGGCGGCTGCCAACTCTTTGGTCAGCCTCCGCACGGTTCACCCCGACATCGACGTAGTTTCAACTCCACTCCAAGAGTTAGTAGACATCCTCACCCCAGGCCTCCCCCCGCATTGCCATATGTATGACCTGTCCATTCACAGGCCAAACTGGAAGCTCATCACGGCCAGTTTCCTCGACGCTAGGCGTGCCACTTTCATGTATCGCCTGGCGCGAGGGTGCCTGCCGTTGGGCTACAGGCCCTTCACAGCCGTCCCGGTTCGTGGAGTGTGCCCGGTCTGTGGCGCTCGTGAGGACACGGTTCATGCGTTTGCGCAGTGTTTGCTTCCTGCTGCTCTTCTCCGTAGGATTGCTAGTCTTTTTAATCTCCCAGGCATTCCTTATCAGACAGTCCGATTTTTGCACCCTTTGCCTAATCAGGCGGTCAACCAGTTCGTGCTTCTCCTCGCTGAGTGCTCCTACCAAGTATGGTTGGCACGCCGCGATGCAGTTTTCGGGGGGAGGGCGCCGGGCCTTCACGAAGTGCTTGCGAAAGCACGGAAGGAGGTCTGGTTCCATCTCACCCAGGAGCGGCACCGCTTGGGCGAGAAGTTTCTCGAAGTATGGGCCCGTCCTGCGGTAATTTTTGATGAGTCAGGCGGAAAGCTTTCCATTAAGTTATGATGCATGCTCCTAAGGTCGCTCGACTCGGCCGTGTGCGCCAGTCGATCTACGGGGTTTTGTTTGGTTCAGTGGAACCCAGAGCTAGAACCGGTGGCGGCGCACCCTTGGTTGGTCGCGCTGCTCCGCGGACGGCTTTGGTGCTCTGCATTGTTGTATGCCTTGGCCTCTTTTGCGCCGAGGCAGTCCGAAGGTCAGTCAGGCTCGAGTCCTGTACGACCAGCACGGCTGTTTGTGTGTTGCATGCGGTAACTTTCTGTTGCTGCACCACAACAGCCCCCTTGTCCGGGAAGGACCGTTGGCCCGAACCAAGTCCCCCCACCCAGTCAACCCGGGTTGTGGGGGAGTACCGGGGTCAATGTATTGGATGATGATGGGTTGATGAGATATGTATGCTCATGGACGCGGTGCCTTCAAAGGTGCCAAGTCCTCCTCCCATCTGACAACGGTACGGGTATGTACGCTGCAGTTGCCGGGAAGCGTGAGGAGCAGTCAGGGATCTTGGAATCGCGTTCCACATTATTTACTAGAGGGAACTCTGGCGCTAGTGTCTACGGCAGCTGCAATGCGAGCGGTTGTCCCAGCATGGGAATTATGGGAACTACATGAATTTGCCTAAACTTCGTCCTTTTGGCTTCAAACGGCTTTGTGACTTTGTAAACTCGTCATTTTCAACAGTGTATTGCGCAACAAATAATTAAATATACATCATTAAAATTGCCCGACGCCAGGATTCGAACACAGGGACTCTAGCACATAAGCCTGATATTGAAACCCTTACGCCACGGACGCATGTATCGACAAGCGAATGAAACGCCCTTATGAATTTATCGCGGGCATGCCAGTTCCTTGAGACGCTTGGCGCGTTTCGATTTGGCCACCTGGACAAGCTCAATCGTTGCAATTAATAGCAATTGTACGCGTTCCCGGCGTCTTCTGCACTTCGAAGAATATAGATTGCGCTGAAATGTACGATAATAAGATTTATATGGCGTAATATACGAAGCCACAAGAACGTCTGAATCCACAAGCACGAACATCAGACAAATCCGTGTACTTCCCATCATTCCCGTGGTAGGACAACGACTGCAGCGCCAGAGTTCCTTCAAGTAATTTTTGTAGGAAACTCTATGCTTTTAAAGGCGAAGCTTAAGCGTCCTCCAGATTTTTCTTCTTGCAGCTGGGCTGTGCGCTCTGTATCCCTGGCGTCTTTCGTAAGTCTTTCGCTACCTGTCGTGCTGCCTTCAGCCGATTTTTTTCTTCTAGATGTGCAGCGTCCCTATGGACAAGTGCACAGCATGGCGTGGTGCAGTGTGGTGTGGTGGGGTGTGCTGTTGGGAACACGCACTACACTCGTGTTAAGATTGTGGCTAGTATCATCTCCAACCAATCTGCTTTGCCGGTTGCCATTTCATGCTTACATCTACTCTCGATTACGGAAGAGCCATCCATCAGTTTTTTCCCTGTAATTTGGCGGCATCCCCTCTTCCCCGGTCTGCTGCATACAAGCTTCGATCGCTGGTTCTCTTGGGGCGAGGAGCTTTGCCCTTGTGCTTACGTTTGCCGAAATTTGCGGCGAGCAGTACATATATTGTACCTTGAAGCGAGAATTCCCGCAATTTAGCGCGGATTTCACCTTTGGACGGTACTATACTTTTATTTAGGTATTATTTTTGTTTATTTATTTCACTGTTACTGCGAGCCTTGGTTTGAAGGCCAGTCGCAGGAGTGGGTGTTACATCAAGCACAGGACGGTACAAGGCAATAATACAAGGGAATAACAAAATCGACTGTGTGACGCCAGGAAGCACCATACTTAAAGACAAAGTCGCGCTCAAGCAACCACCAACGAAGGATGCCGCGCACTTTATACAAGGCCAAGCCTTGTACACGAGTCGTACGCACAATGTTCACATTGAAGGTGATAACATCGCTATCGAACACTCGCTGTAATATTTCGCTATCATACAACCCTAAACCAAACGGCGTGTAGTGTAAATTTCACCAGTGACAGCAAGCGTAACGCCATCTCAAGAAACATGAATATGGACGTGCGCTGACAGGAGCGAAAAGAAAAATAGTGAGACAACCTGAGTAATACCCCAATCACACGGGCACTTTCAAAGTCCTCTGAACCAAAGATCCTTTACTTCAAGGGAGAATACGCGCTGTCACACAGGCACAGCAAAGGAGGCCTACTGGAAGGGAGCTTTGAGTCAAAGGAGTGCGCGTTCGTCCTTTGAAACCTCAAGGGAATACTCTCGAGCCTAGAGGGCGTCCGACAGCAGAAAAAATAATCTCTAAAAATATGGAAGTTAAATGTTTACCTCTTCAGAACAAGCTTATAAGTACTGTATACTATTGCTCATGTACTAAACACTTTCGGGACACCCGCAATCTCCATTATGAAAGCGCCGGTACAGCAGCGCCGGCACGGCCCGCCGTCAGCAGCAACATCGACACAACACTAGTGCCATGTGCGATTTGGTTCTTCGGTTAGCGGCTGCTAGGCATCCCAGTCCCCTCGGCTTCTTTCTGCGCGTCTTCTTCCCTCGTCACTTTTGTTTTGTAGTTCTTTACCGCGTTTACGCGTACCTACCGCTGCCTAGCCACAAGGAATGAAACAAAACAGCTGAAGCAAGGGCAACAACGAATAATCGACGCCAACATGCGATGTACGAAGTGGTACACATGGTGGCCATAATTACTATAAATACATCAGTATTTTGTATAGTAATGCCTTTACTATGCGTACATTTTGTTTTGATGATTCTAAGTATTAGGAAAAATAAATATAGCTGAAAGAAATGTGACAAATTTATTATAAGAAGCATTTGGGCCATAATTTTTATTACTATCGAGGTGATGGCAGCGCTAAGGATACGTTGCAGTTTCTGTTAAAAGCTTCAACGGAGACTACCTGAAGACTGTGTAGCACCGACACATATCCCTTGAACTAACGTGCATTTGAAAGCTCAATGCTCCTTAAATTCAAAGGACCTTTGGCATGCTCGTGTGACTGGGGTATAAGATAATGAATAATTCGTGAAGGAAGGTCAAAGCTTAAAGAAGGAAAGGCAAAGGTAAGTGAAAAAACCAACAAAGTTTGCAGAAAAGAGATGATATAGCGCATCTTCAAAAATGACTCATCTAGAGTAGGCACCATGGCATCCACGGCATCACGGCAGACTATCCATGGCATCACGGCAGACTCACCATGGCATCACGGCAGACTATTCCATTCTCGAACGGTTCGCAGGAAGAAGGAATTCTTAATCCGTCAGTCGTACAAACGAAGTTCTTTAGCTTCTTAGAGTGATGCGATCGCGTTGGGCGTCGAGAAGTGTGTTCAATGTAGTGATCTGTTTAGTTTACGCTTACCATGGTACATCAGGTACATGTATTTCAGTTTTTTCAATGTCTCTTTACCTGCAGTGTTTCTAGCTTAGCTATATATCTAAAAGAACACTCGGAGATGACTTCCTAATATAAGAATTAAAAAATGAATCTAACTGATTTTCTTTGAACAGTTCAAGTTTTCCCAAACAACCGTGGCGTATTCCCAGATAGGCCTAACGATAGTTTTATACGCTATTAATCTGACTTCGTGTGTGGACTGCCGCAAGGACCTTGTTAAAAAACTTAGTTTGCGCATGGCTTTATTTTGGATATAAGTAACACGGTCATTCCATTTAAGATCTGATGTGATGATGACGCCTAGATATTTGTAGGTATCTACGAAGGATAAATGCTGACCGTTAGTCGTATAAGAAAAGTTTAATGGCTGCTTTTTGCGAGGTATTCTCATGGCTAGTGTCATTTTTTCAATAATTTTCATCTGCCATATTGAGCACCAAGACTCAATTTTGGATAAAGCTACCTTTAGGAGGGCGTGATCGCTTGGACTTTTTATCTCTTGATAAATGATACAATCGTCCCCAAATAACTTAATATTCACAGGTATATCGTGAAGGCTATCCTTGATAAAAAACCAAAAGGAAAGGTGGACCCAGCACGGATTCCTGCGGTATACCGTACTGAACTGATACTGAACTGGAACTTACGTCTTGAAAAAATACTCTCTTGCCGATCAGATAAGTAGGCCTCAATCCAAGCAAGCAGCGTACTATTTTCCAATATGGCTTGCAGATTTAAAAGTAGTTTCTGGTCGGACACACGATCGAAAGCCTTTTCAAAATCTAGATATATGACATCGATTTGGCCTTGCTTATCCAAAACTTCAGCGAAATCATGAATAGTTTCCAGTAACTGCGTTATTGTCGACAGCCCTTCGCTGAAGCCATGCTGTCTGGAATCAATTAAGTTATTGTTTTCTAGAAAAGTGGACACGTGCTTAAAGTTAATGTGCTCAAGTGTCTTGGCGCACGAGGATAGTAATGAAATTGGCCTGTAAGAACCAAGTAACGAGGTGTTTGGCGATTTACGTATATGTGTTATCTCTCCATATTTCCAGTATTTTGTAATGTCTGCTTGCAATAACGTTTCATCGAGCAATACGCACAATGTTTTAAACACCATTCGGCATATCTGTCAAGCAAGGCATTGGGTACACTATCTATACCTGGCGATTTTTTTGCATCAATGTTTAACAAGAGCGGGAAGACGCCCTCTCCATACATGGAAGTACCCAAACAAAGACTATGTGGATGCGTATGTGAAAGCAATTCCCCCGGTGCACGGCAGTTCGAGCGTATTTCACGTATAATGGGAAAGTTCTGAGGATTGCGTGCAGAAATGTGGCTGTAGGGGGAACATGTTATGAATTCACTGCAGTCTGCGCGCTTCACTGCCTGAAAATAGGCCGAAATCGCAGTGTACATTCGCAGTGTATTATACAGTGTACAATAGCCGAAACCGCCGTGTACATATCAATGACTGCCGTCGACCGCCTGAACGCGTTCCGTTGCTTGTGCACCGAGGATGGATGGATGGATGTTATGAGCGCCCCCTTTGGAACTAGGCGGTGGGTTGCGCCACCAAGCGAGAGCAGTGGTTCAAAACGCACGCTGGCGGGGAATGTTGCATCTGCGGTATTCGCTTAATCGTTAACCGATCCACAGCCTTCTGAAGAAGTCCCCACGTAACACAAAGTGGGTTTGTAGTCGCCACTACGTGAGCTCACCCCTGTTATCGCGGAGAGAAAGTCAAGTGCCTAACCCTTTCGTCACCGCTAGAAATGTGCTAATTTTCGGTGCTACTATGTTTTAGCGTTTTCTTCCAAGGTGTAAGAGTCGCAACGCATACCGCGATGCCTGAAATTATAGCCTGATCACAAGTGTATCAAATGGATGTGAAGCAGTAATATTTGCTCGGAATTCTTGAGAATGTTTATGTGAAACTTCACGGAAGTACCCGAAGGAACCCGAATGAAAGTAACAATTGGCTATTTTTAGCATAAGTGCTGAACAAAAAAGAAACTGAAATATAGAAAATATGCACATAAATCTTAGTACCCAATTTTTGTAAGATAAGCGGAAAAGAATTATGAATATTTGTTGGCGTCGATAGGATCCTTAGTGATGCCCATGACCTTCGGAAATGTGGCAACGGGTAAGTTTCTATATTGTACAGTGGCCATTTGTACTCGTTGCAGCAGGCACCTGGCTCGTTTTTCTGCTGCACAAAGCAATGGATATGATGTCGGCGGGTATGCTGAAGGCTCCTCTCACTTGCTTACTGCGTCCAATCAGCTTTCCTGTGCAACCAATGTGGTCTAGTTTGCTTTGGACTGGCGCTGGAGCCTTCACATTCTCTGTTCAGTTCTTGTACAGTGCTGCAGAATAATGTGGAATAATAAGGGCACTTATTACAGTAATGAATAAGGCCACCTGCGCAGGCGGTGTACAATATGTAATACATTAGATTATTAGATGACTAGTCAAGTTTCGCACGAATATCGATATGAAATCGACTGAAAACTCTTGATAGGGCAAAACCGCACGATAGACAAAGGAAAAATACACGGTCAAGCGCTGTGATTTCTGTGTCGTTCCTGTTGTTTCGCGCCGTCAATTGATTTTGGTATGGATTGCTATTGTGCCCAACGTACGGTTCTTTTAAAATTGACTGTGTGATCTTCTGTGTGCGAGTTCTGCACACGATGGGAAGAAATGCTCGTAATTACTTGTACGTACGCTGTCTACATATTGCGTCATGATGGCGCAACAACGTAGAAACGAAACCGAAACTGGCTGTAGCAAAACTATTATATTAAAATATTTAGGGCACTGTGTAGCTCACTTGAAAATCTAGCGTCAGTGTACCCAATAATTCTGTACTTGGACACTCGTGCTACCGCTGCAACAACATATACATGCGCTTCATCTAGTCTCCTCTAGCTGTCGCTATTTGACATGTTTATGATATCTATATTCTGTAAACAAATGCGCACGTGGGCTCGCACGAGGTACCGAAGCGAACAGCGCTGACCCGGAGGTATTATACCGACGTCCATGCGGCCACTTTCGATCGCGATCCAGCCCGATCCGGATCGAAATTCTTGACCGCGATTGGTTGCCTCCCGCAGCTTGTGCAAATAAGCCAATCGCGACAGAGAAATTCGATCCCGATTGGGCTGAATCGCCATTGAAAGTGCGCCGCGTGTAACCCGTATTAATCGACGCTACGTATTAATGGAGATGATGATGATGATGCCATGGTTCTTTTTCATCTTTTGTAGAAAGCGGACGTAGAGGTGCATCCTGGCGGTGACATGCTTTCTTTATCCAGTGGTGCCACTTTCCGTCTCGAAACCATGCATTCTAGACAAACGGTGAAAAGAGAACAACAAATTATCCCATGCCCATTGTCAAGCCTCAGGCGCCTACTGCCATCTATCGCTTTTTATATCAACGAACAAATAGGTGGGCTAACCTTAAATATAGAACGATTCCCCCCCTTTTTTTTTTGCTGCTACCATGCGCAATTATTCTCGGAGGTCACGTTAACAGCAAACATCGCTTGTTATTTACATGAACTTTACATGAACTCTAAAACGTAAAACATGACGGGACTGCATACGTTGTTAGTCTCTGAGGCAACGCCAAACCGTGCTTGTTTCCTTGAGAGAAGCGCAGGTGCCGCCACCAGTCAATATGCGTTGTAGATGGGACCAATGGGACTTTCACAGCGTTGATCATAAATGTGTGGCTTTCACGATGTATGAGTGAACATAAATCGGGGCGTTGTTCGTATGAAATCAGGAAGAAAATTAAAGTGAGGCGGTTATGAGCTGTCGAGCAACTTATATCTAGCAGCTTATGCAAGCTCACCGACTCATGCCCGGAATGCTCCGTGTGATGCCATTCGCTTTGCTGACAATAATTAGGATGCTGACGTCGTTTTGTATAGAGGCACTGCTTCAATTATATGCTTCTCTCTTGTGAGCTACAGATTGGAGACGAATGTAACATATACTTTGAATGTTCTATTAAGATATCACAAAGAACGTGCATCGATGAAACGTACACCGGCGTTTCGCGATCCCGCAAAACGCTTGTGCAGCCGCCACGGAGATGCCGACATGTCGCGGTTCGCGACATTTACGAAGGATGATGTTTTTCTGCGAACCACATGTGGCTTGTGGTATTGAGTGTACAAATATGCGAAACCATGGAAAGTGTGCGCGCACAATTGTGTTTTTGTCAATTGCTTGGTTGTTTACTGGGGTGCTGAACATCCGCCGAAATAGCTCAGTTGGGAGAGCGTTAGACTGAAGATCTAAAGGTCCCTGGTTCGATCCCGGGTTTCGGCAGTTCCTTTTTACTTTTTTACAACACTCATTCGTTTCCTTATTTTTTTCTGTATTGTGTTGCTTCCCAGACAACGTAATCGAATCCTCAGTAAGTCTCCGGGATGTGCACGAATGACCTGCACGAATTAAGGCTCCTCCTCAGGCCCATTTGTCGATCCCAAGTATATACTGAGAACATAAATGTTATATATTTGAAGGGCCATTTTAGGACGGTGCCAGAATGTGTTCCAAGGCACTACTGCTTGACGCTGTAGTTAAAGGACAGTTAATTATCTACAAATTGGGTTAATATATGCATGACTCAGCTTTGACAGTTGGACTCAATCATAGTGTAGGGCTCCGTTTTGCCTTTTGTGTGCTTTCATTTGCTCTTAAATTTAAAAAAATCTTGGCGTTCTTGTTTCTTGCAACCATCAAAAAGCCGTTCGGTATCACTACCTCAGGCACAGCACGAATAGCATAGGCTTTCGAAGTCGGCTTTTGTTACTTCAAGAGAGCCGTTGGGTGAAAGTGAAACCACGACCAATATAATAATAATAATAATAATAATAATAATAATAATAATAATAATAATAATAATAATAATAATAATAATAATAATAATGTATAAACCAAGTAGTCTACAAATAGATGATTTTTTTTTTGCAGCATGCCATTTGTATTTCGTCATTGGTGATTTTCAGTTACGTCTGGGAAACCATGAAGCTCCCAAGTGAGCACATTTGGAAACAATGGACAGAGAATATCCTGATGAGGTGGTTGCTCGGACACATGCCAATGCAGGTACGCGTTATGTTCAATAACGGATGTTGCGTTAAAAAAGTGACCGTGGGCATATGACACGTGACGTGTCGGATTCGATCCGAGAGTGTCGGTAATAAACGGCGCTTTAAGAACTGTCGCCAACTGGCACAAAGTGCACAGACTTGTCACCAGTTAATACCTACCCTCACTATAATCACACATGGAAAATAGGATAACACTTCCAGCGCCTTTGGATACAGTCGTATATTGAAGTTATTTGGCACGTGCAACAGTGGGCACAGCATGTCCGCCTTATGGAGACTCGATATTATAACCAGAAAATGCACAGTTCAAGTAGAGATTATTTCATTATCATGTTCTTGTTTTGCTTTACAAAATTACACACACAATTATTTAATGCCCTTCTGTAAAAATTGATTATCAGAATATTGCATACCCAATATGGAGTAAACCTGGAAACGTTAGCAGTTCCGGACGCTGGTACTAATTACGGCTCATTTTCTTTTTTTATATGCTGGATCACAGCTTTGGAGTGAATTACCGACAAATCTAACGTCCCAACAGTCATTTGTTAGTTGCAAAACGAACCTTCGCTCTTTCATGCTTGCCTACTCAATCAGTGAAAATGCAATAGATTTGTACTGTCGAAAACATTTTTGTCTGTTTTTTGAATTCACACGCTCTTATATATGTATAAAAGCAAACGGCATAGGGAACCCCTTTACAACTGCTACGAGAGTTACGGGTTCGGCCCACCTTTATGTAATGTCTAACGTGCAATCCTTGTGTAACCCTTGAGGCACTTCTTTGTTCAAGCATGCATTACCAAATGTGAAAAATATGTACCTAGCTTTCACGGTGATGGCAGCATGCTGGCCGCGGTCGTCCTTACGCGTCAGTTTGTAGCGCGGGCGGTTGCCTTACCGCCAAAGATAGCCGCTCGGACCCATTCGCTCCCCGGCCGGGAAATGGTGCCGTTTTGCGAAGAAATGGCTGTTCTTCGGCTGCCCCTCCTCCCTCCCCGGCAGAAAGGCTAAGTGACGCTATGGTGTGTCTATGCCATAACCAGCGCTTCTCGCGTACCGATAGATGCGAATCGGTCCTTAATACTAGGACATCTGTAACGGCAGTGACAATCTGGGTCCGCTTCAACATCCGCCGAAATAGCTCAGTTGGGAGAGCGTTAGACTGAAGATCTAAAGGTCCCTGGTTCGATCCCGGGTTTCGGCAGTTTCTCCTAATTCTTTTTTACTAACAGAAGATAGTGACTACGAAATATATTCCCACTGCGTGCTTTACTTCGAATGACAGCGAGCGGGAGCAATGCCGCAATTTTGTTTCCACTGTGGCAACGCTCGCGCTGCCCAGCATGCTTCCATTGGCTCTCCCTGATGAACGGCGACCGCTGAAATTTGGTGGTTGTGCCCTTTTCATCCGCAATAGTTTCGGTATAACTCTACCATCGCTCTTTTCGCGCCAAAGCGGACGCCTCCTGGTTGTCGACATTTTGCAATATGGTCTGAATTTTCGTGTCATTTGTGCTTATGCTCCAAATGTAGATGCAGAGAGAACACAGTTTTTTGAGCAATTTCACATGTACCTCGATTGTAAAAAAGTACTAGTTTTGGTGGGTGACTTCAATTCTGTGTGTCGTTCGGTTGACCGTGTAAAAGGTTTGCCAGTGCGAGATAAGAGTGCGGAGGTCTTGAATGTTGCAGTTCACGACCACAACTTAGAAGATATCGCAATTGTTGTCACAAATAGTACGCGTCCGCAATTCACTCATTTTCAAGGCGATAGCCATGCTCGATTGGACAGGCTGTATGTGTCGGTTGAACTTGTGCCACTATGCACATCGTACAAGGTTAAGCCAGTGTCTTTCAATGACCACTGTCTAGTTATTGCAACCTTTGATAAAAAAGAAAACAAAAAGTACTTCAAGTGGGAACTTAGGAAACTTAATGCGAAATTGATGGAGGATCAGGGTTTCGTTAAGGATGTAGATGAGAAGCTAAAGAAGCTACTCGCAGTGCCATCTTTAAGTATTGGTGTAGAGTGGGATGAGTTTAAGCAATTAGTAAAAATGAAAGCCATCGAAAGAAGTAGCACATTGCGTTATGAAGACAAACGAAACAAAAAACTGCTTCGTGAGCAACTTGAATTTCTTACGGGTATAGAATGCTCCCAACTAGGTACTTACAACAACGAATTAAGAAACATAAAAATTCAGATGGAGAGAATCGATGCAGAAAAGTACAGAGCAGCGGTTATTCGTACACGGGCCGAGTAGCTGTGGGCCGGTGAAACGCCCACAAAAGGTGCGTTATCTCACGAAAAAAATACGCTTGCAATAAGGAAATACGGCAAATAAGAAGCGGGAATGACGTTTCGGAGGACCGCAATGTAATCAGACGCGTCGTCACTGATCATTTCAAAGAATTGCTCGGTCAAACGCGCACCATTACAGTGGACATTAAAGCGGAATTTCTGTCGTTAGTGCCAAAGCTGGATGAAGAAGAAAGAACGCGTCTGGAACAGCCAATTTCCATGAAAAAATAGAGGATGCAATAGATGCACTACGTGTTGGCAAGGCACCCGGCCCTGACGGCCTAGGAGTAGCATTTTATAAAACATTCAAAACAATTGTAGCTCAGATTCTACTCAAAGTTATCGCCGAATCGTATCAGCAAAAACGTATACCACTGTCCTTCACAACTTCGCACATTGTTCTCATCCCAAAAACTGAGGCACCTGAAAAACGTCACTTGGTGGGGTCTTATCGCCCGATAAGCCTTACCAACGTCGACTATAAGATATTTGTGAAGGTGTTGGCCAAACGATTGCAGGGTGTGATGACGAGGGTGGTTGGCATGCATCAGACCTGTGGTATAAAGGGTAGAAGCATCGGCACGAACATACACGTAGCTCGAAGTGTGCTAGAATGTTGTGATGGTATTTGGCGATCGAGTGGCTATGATGCAATTAGATCTCGCTAAAGCATTCGACCGTGTTTCCCACGATGTTCTCTTCGCGATATTAGAGCATTCCAACGTAGGAAGCGTAATAACAGACGGTGTCAGGATGGCGTATGCTAACTGCTCAACTCGGGTTATTGTAAACGGGGACCTGACAGCGTGCGAGTGCTATCTGCCGCGAGGCAGGGATGTCCGCTGTCGCCCCTGCTATTCGCGGCTTACCTTGAGCCTTTCTTCAAGGCCATCCTAAACAATGAACTTATAACTGGCTTCAGAATACAGTCAACACAGGTGAAAATATTGGCGTATGCCGATAACACCGCCGTATTCTGTTTAAATAGAAATAGCATTTGTGAGGCCGTGGCGGTAGTTGAATCCTTCTGCAAGTGCACCGGGGCGCAAATAAACTGGGAGAAGAGATGGGTTTTGGCATGGTGAATGGGAAGAAACACCAGGCTGCTTCGCTCGACTTCGGTGGTCAACCACTGCAACAACCTACCTAGGCGTGCCTCTCGACTCTTAGCGCGACCCTGAGCCGTACTGGAATAAACAAGTGGCGAGAGCAAAGGAAAAAGGCTAATGCGTGGCAGGGGCGACAGCTGTCAATGTTCTCGCACGCCACAGTCTGTAACCTATTTCTTACGTCCAATTTATGGTATATCATGAATGCGCTGGGTGCTTCGCGGATCAACATCCAAAAAATCCACCGTATCTTCTCCGTTTTCATCTGGGCATCAACTTGGGAAAGGTCCAGCCGCACAAACTTGTTCTTGCCAGTAAAGAAAGGGGCCTTGGGTTGGTACATTTATTTGTGCGACAAGTTGTGTCGCGCTTTATGTACCTTCGCGACCAGAATGATGTGTTCCTTCGCACAGTCATGTGCTTTTATGTCGTCACCTTCCAGGATTTGTTGTATGCTCGTGTGAAGCAATGCATGGTTCCGCTAAAGGTTACCTGCGAGAAGTCGTGCTTGCGTACAGAATGTTGCATGTGCGGTTTTCAGTGCAGTATCTCGCCAATATTACTAGGAAAAAACTGGGCAAGGATCTTATTGACAATACGTTCCCTGTACCGATTTACCGTATGTCAAACCGTGGAGGCCAAGGAGATGTCCTCAAAAGGGTTAAAGAAATGCCAGTGCACCTTTCGGTAAAAACTTTTTTTCTTTAAACTACACACTAACACATTATCAGTTAAAGGGAAGCTGAAAGGTTTTCCAGAAAAAATGAGTGAACATCTGTACATAATGGTTTTCAACCCTCCGAATTCGAATATCGTATCCAAATTGAGCGAAAGAAAGCGCAAATATATTTTATTTTGACGAAAAGTGCAGCAGCGGACACGCCCAGCTCGTGCGTCTCGTTTCCGCCTGTGACGTCAACTCTGCGTCGTGACGTCAACTCTGCCGCTGCCGACCGCTGCCGCTACACATGAAGCGCGGTGCCAGGTAGTTTGGTGCTGTTTTCTGAGACGGTAATGGAAAATTTAGAGAGACTGCGTCTTTCTGAGGAGTTCGGCGTTACTCCCTACATGTACGAGCCGATTGCGAAGAGCCGGCCTCTCGAAGAAGCAAACGATGCTGGTGCGAGCAGTGCTTTAGACGCGAACGAAAGCAAAGCCTTGTGATCTCCTCGTGTTGGAAATGCTCTTTAGTGAGTGTGTTTTTTCCAAAGCGATCTAGTGATCTCGACGATCTTTCGGTGATCTAGTGAGCTAGTTTCCGGTCAAACAACTGTAGTGTTGTGTTCCTGCATGCCTCCTCGTGGAACGTAAGCGGGGATGCGATCGTCGGCATTTGTGCGCTGTCCAAAGCTGTCGGCAATCTACAAAGACGGTTTAAACGCGCGAAAAGCTTCCCGGTTCATGCGGTACGTGTAGCGACCTTCATCTGTTGACTACCACTCACGTTGACTACCACTCACGTCGATTACCACTCACGTTGACTACCACGCACGTTGACTACCACTCTACATACACGCAGACGCACCAACAAAGGAATGCAGGGTCGATCGAAGCAGATACACGATGGCACGCACGCAGAAACAAGCGCGGTCAGGCACGGTCGCGGACGCTGCGAAGGAACGAAGCAGAGTTGACGTCACAACACCGCGGTTTCCGGTCTCCGCTCCGCTCGCTCACTCAAAGGGGGGCGGAGCTACAGCGCAATTTCAACCGACGATTACGTCGCTCCTAATTGAAAAAAAAACCCAAATTTTACCGACATGGTTTATAAGGTTCCCGCATCCGTATATGAGCGTCTTATTGAATTCGACAGACTCTTCAGCTTCCCTTTAAAACATGGATGCATAACAGGGGTATTTTTGTCCCATGGTCCATTAACAGCTTTTTATGCAAGAAATATGAAACGATAGAGCCTTAATTTTCTACATTGCTGGGATCCCATCTTTTTCTGGGATGTCCTACAAAGGACTTTAAAGAAAGAGTTACCAATTAGATCCACATGGAATAAGATTCTTACCGGTAGAAACGGAGGCTTTTCCGTATGACGCTATAATGCTCCTGGGCCTCCACAGTTTGTGGAAAGCTAGAACGCAGTTCAACAATGCTGATGTCAATTCGCGAACTACACGTGATCACTTTATTGAATCTATAGTACGGTTCAGGGACGTCCATCGGGCACTTCCTGAACAACCAACATGGATTGAGATGCTAGATGAACTTGCAGCATTGAAAGAATTTTAATATGTCATGCAAGCGAAATCCTTGTTGACATGGTTTCTTTTTTGTGTATGTCAAAGCCGGCAATGAAGAAAAAAAAGCCGAAATAGCTCAGTTGGGAGAGCGTTAGACTGAAGATCTAAAGGTCCCTGGTTCGATCCCGGGTTTCGGCAGTTTCTTTTGATTTTTTTTGCTTACGCTGATTCTTTTACTTGTTATTTTGTGTTGCTTCCCAGACAACGTAACGGCATCCTCAGCAAGTCACCGGAATGTCGGCATTACGACCGTCGTACATCCTAACGTTCACCTGCACGAATCAAGGCTCAGGCCCATTTGTCCGTCCCAAGAAGATACTGAGAACAAACAAGTTATATAATTGCAGGGCCATTTTAGGATGATGTCAGGATGTGTTCCAAGGCACTACTCTTTGACACTGTTATTAGAGGGCAGTTAATGATTCACAAATTGGGTTTATATATGCATGACCCAGCTTTGACACTGGGACTCAACCATAGCATAGGACTCCGTTTTGCTTTTAGTGTGCTTTCATGTGCTCTGAAATATTAATAAAAAAATGTTCGCGTTCTTGTTTCTTACAAACATCAAAAATCCGTTCGGTATCACTACCTCAGGCACAGCAGCAATAGCACACACTTTTGAGGTCGGCTTTTGTTACTTCAAGAGAGCCTTTGGGTGAAAGTGAGACCACCACCACCACCACTACCACCACCACCACCAATAATAATAATAATAATAATAATAATAATAATAATAATAATAATAATAATAATAATAATAATAATAATAATAATAATAATAATAATAATAATAATAATAATCATGTATAAACAAAATACTCTAGAAAGAAACTATTTTTTTCAGCATGCCATTTGTATTTCGTCATTGGTCATTTTCAGTTTCGTCTGGGCAAGCATGAAGCTTGAACACATTTGGAGACAACGGAGAGAGATTAAGATTATCCTGCTGAGGTGGTTGCTCGGATAGATGCCAATGCAGGTACGCCTTGTGTTCAACAACGGATGTAGTGTTAAAAATTGATTGTGGGCATATGACACGTGCTGTATCGGATTCGATCCGAGAGTGTCAGTAGACGGCGCTTTAAGAACTGTCGCCTGTCACAAAGTGCACCGATTTGTCACAAGTCAATACCTACCCCTCACTATAATCACACGTAGGAAATAAGACATGATAACACTTCCGCCGCCTTTGCATATAGTCGTATATTCAAGTTATTTGGCAACAGTGGGCACAGCACTCAGTGCACATGTCCGCCTGATAGAGACTCGACATTATAACCATAAAAGGCACAGTTCAAGTAGAGATTAACTTCATTATCGTGTTCTTGTTTTGCTTTACACAATTACGCAAGAAAATATTTTATGCCCTTCCGTAAAAATTGCTTATCTGAATATTGCATACCCAATGTGGTGTAACCCTGGAAACGCTAGCTGTTCCGGAAGCTGGTACTAATTACCGCGGCTCATTTTGCTTTTCATATGCTGGATCACAGCTTTGGAGTAGATTACCGACAAATCTAACGTCGCGACAGTCATTTGTTAGTTGCAAAACTAACCTTCGCTCTTTCGTGCTTGCCTCACTCAATCAGTGAAAATGCAATTCATTTGTACTGTCGAAAACATTTTTGTCTGTTCTTTGAATTCACACGCTCTTATGCATGTATAAAAGCAAATAGCATAGGGACCCCCTTTACAACTGTTGCGAGAGTTACGGGTTCGGCCCACCTTTTTGTAATGTCTAATGTGCAATCCTTGTGTAACTCTTGAGGCACTTCTTTGTTCAAGCATGCATTACTAAACGTGAGAAATATGTACCTAGCTTTCGCGGTGATGGCAGCATGCTGGCCGCGGTCGTCCTTGCGCGTCAGTTAGTAGTGCGGTCGGGAAACAAAACTTGCGCCGTTGCCCCCGCTCGCTGTCATTCGAATTAAAGCTCGCAGTGGAAATATATTTCGTATTCACTCTCTTCTGTTAGTAAAAAACGCGAGTAATGAACTTTAAGAGAAACTGCCGAAACCCGGGATCGAACCAGGGACCTTTAGATCTTCAGTCTAACGCTCTCCCAACTGAGCTATTTCGGCGGATGTTTCGAGCGGCTATCTCTGCCGGCTAGCGCTACCGGCAGAGATAGCCGCTCGGACCCATTCGCTCCCCGGCCGGGAAATGGTGCCGTTTTGATAAGAAACGGCCGTTCTTCGGCTGCCAACACCCCCCCGGCAAACGTGACGCTATGTTGTGTCCATACCATAACCAGCGCTTCTCGCGTACTGATAGATGCGAATCGGTTCTTAACACGTGGACGTCTGTCACGGCAGTGACAATGTGGGTCCGCTGCAACATCCGCCGAAATAGGTCAGTTGGGAAAGCGTTAGACTGAAGATCTAAAGGTCCCTGGTTCGATCCCGGGTTTCGGCAGCTTCTTTTAATTTCTTTTTTGCTAACAGAAGAGAGTGAGTACGATATGTATTCCCACTGCGTGCTTTACTTCGATTGACAGCGAGCGGGGGCAACGACGCAAATTTTGTTTCCGGTGTGGCAACGCTCGCGCTGCCCAGCTTGCTTCCATTGGCTCCCCTGATGAAGGCCGATCCACACGACGGACCAAATTGCTCTTTTGGACCGCGGTCCGCGCATCACGTGATAGGACGTCACCAGTTCCTGCGTACCGCCGTTGGCCCGCGCAAGACCGCGGCCCTCGCGCTCCAACAAATCGCCGAGGCTTTTCCCGCTTTCGTTTTGGCGGCGGACCGCATGCAAACCGCAGCGATTTTGGCTTAGCCAACGAATGTTGTACGACAACAGAGTGTCGTCAGCCAAATCCAATCTAGTTTTCGGCTCAGCAAAAGCCAGTCAAGCCAGTAGTTTCATCTTTCATATCCGCCGTTCCGCCTACACGTGCGTGCAGCAGACATATTTTTTAAACACCGTGTCCTCTTGGAGTGACGAGGATGTTTTTTCATTTTGTATACCTCGTTGAGCAGTTCCCGGCTTTGTGGGGCTCGAGCCGGAATGATAACAATGATAACACTCTGGCCGAGAGTGTAGCTGGTTGGTCTGCTCTGTTGTCTGCTATGCGGTCCGCCGTGTGGATGTGCTCTGCGCCGGACCGGACCGCGCCGGGCCGTGACGTCGCATCACGTGACCGAGCGGCCCGCGGACTTGGTCCGTCGTGTGGATCGGCCTTGAACGGCGACCGCTGAAATACAGACGCAGATGTTTCGCTGGCGACACGCTTCCTGACACCGAGCAGCGACGATGACCTGCTTAATTCGAAAGCAGATACTTTTCGTTGAACCCTGCAGTGTCATGTGTTTTTGATAAAGTTCTCAAAGATTTCGAGTGCACTTGAGCATAAAAGCGATTATACCTGTATTTGCAAGCGCATGCGCACTCTAGGAGTCCGATCGCAGGATCTGACATGAAGTGAATTGTCGCGAAACGCATGGAAATTCCAGCTATACTACATATATTTACCGCCTACTTTTGTCCCACAGAACGCGCAGGGCTGACTTGAAGTTAAGTAAGACAGCGGCAATCGGCATTTTTCGAAGGGTGGAATTGGCCTGCTGCTCATCCCCTACTTGCACCAAGCTTCATTGCACCGCGGTTGCCCAACTGCAACAATAGTGTTCACGGTTTACGCATTTCACTGCGCACAATTAAAGCAGCGACAAGCTTCAAACAAAGTAGAAGTTCCGCTTTAGCGACACAATGTGTCGCAGTCTCGATCGCGAAGGGCGCTCCGTGCCACATTCGAATCGGGAGCCTCGGTGATACCCATGATGACGTCACGATCGTCTTCGCCAATCAGAGCCCGTTATCCACTCTACGGCGTCCCGCGCAGCAGCTGCTGCCCATTTTTTGGTCAATGAAAACAATTTACATTGTTTTATGGCCTGTGAAAAGGTGATTTTCGCATTCAGTGGGTGAATAACTCGCTGCAAGCTCACATTTTTTTTTAAAGGTGCTTCAGCTTCCCTATCCATATATCTTGTCGCTGTTCAGCCTCGATCGTTCGTTCGAAGCATGTCTGAAAGCACTAATGTCGCTGTGCGCAAGCACCTAGTCACACGGTGCTTTTTCATATCTCGCGCGCCTACTTTGGATCCCGAAATATTGCGAAATAATTACATTCATTATTTCTGAATTCATCTTTTCCATTAATGAAATTTCACGCGCGAGAGGCGCCTGGTAGAGTCTTCTTAATTTCTAAAATATGTGTCAGCAGCTCTTTGATACGGTACTTCATCATTATTACTTATAAAAAGCATGTTTCCCCTGCATAGTGTGCAAGCTCAACCAGCTTGCCTCGACCATGCACTAAATGACACAAAATTCCCGCTGGCCAACACCGTGCTTCCGAAGGACACAAACAGCGTGGGTGCGGCTATTCGATTTCTCTGGCATGTATCTAACGGTGATGTGCAACTGCCTTGCAAAAACATAACAAGCCCAGACAACACAAGGCATTCCGTGGATGTTCTGGAAGTATCTGAACGTTCTAGGTGTTGTGAATATTTGCTTTCATAAAAAAAGAAAGGCTAGGGGAACGGTGAAGTTCAAGAAGCTCTTGATGTTCCTGTATCGAACATGGGGCTCATAACCACTATGGGGCATGGACCATTGTTGTGTTCATAAGTACGACCTACGTCCTCTTCTCAGAGTCTCCAACTCTCCGAAGAAATTGAAATTAATAAAGCTGTTAATATATTAGTTGGCCATCCCTTAGGATGGATATGTTCCGCTAACATAGGCTCTACATCTACATCTACAAATATACGCTGTCGTCGTGACAGATGCCTCACCATACGAAGAAACATCTGGTATTGACATTTTCTCTACAGATGTTGAGTGGTCATTCTCAATTAGGTTTCCGGACTTCTTACCTGTAGTTATGGCTGAATTTCTAGCGGGGGTAACAGCCCTACGCATACTAAATGCGTCAATATGGGCAGTTGTCACAACTACGGATTCTATATCCTTATGCTCATTGCTCTTTGCTAATAGCGGTATTGTCCTTTTCTAGTGCCTGCTCGCGTAACCTTGATTAGCTTGGCTTGGGCACCTGGCCACATGGGCTTTGTTTATGAACGAAATGGCCGTCAGCCTATAGCGATAGCGGCTGTCAGTGTTCTATCTGTTCGATCATTAATTTCTGTGACGAATTACGTAATTAGTGCCATATTCAGGAGACATGTAATTATTTTCTTGAACCAAGCAATAGTTAATTTCTAAGGGTATCATTAGCTCCTATTCCCTTGGCACACAAGGTCTTTTCATACTAGATGAACTGACGTAATTTTTTACCCGATTACATTGTCGGATACCGGCCTTAAACACTTATCGTCACAGGGCTGGTCTGGCATTCTTCTTCTTGGCCCAACCTGGGGAGACTCAAGGATAATTGAGCCTTTTTTTAAAAGGAACTTTTAGCTGAGCCCATATCAGATTCCGCCTACTGGAATACGCGTTAACCGCAGAAGCACTTTCTTGAGATAACCCCTGGACCGATATTGTTGAAATTTGTCGCATTTGAGACGGAAAGTTAAGTTCTATTTCTATTCATTTCTATTCATTTCGGGCGTAAATCTTTCATAAATATTGCCCGAAATTGATAAGTTCGAAATGAATTGAAGCACGGATATTACAAATTCGTGGCTCTGCACAAAAAAGAAATATCGCAGTTTTGTAAACTGCATCCGTTAGAACATATAAAGTAGTCAAATATAGTTCAATAATATACTGCTAACGTGGATTTGTTACAAAGTTTACAAAAGTATTGTAAATGTCATATTGACAAATTATATATTTCACAGGAGTGTATAATATGTGAACTTTGTCCGCTTTAGATGCATTATTATATTTTGTTTTCAGAATTAAGATATTGTTTTTCATTGCTGGGCTAGAGAGGTGTTAACTTTATAGTTTTGTTTTAAATTTTGTAATTTACAACACGTTTCGTGAAAAAAAAATTGAGGGACGAAATGAAAAATCCGCTGACAATATAGTCACCAGATTTTAACTGTTTCTTCTAAAAGTAACAAACCTCAACAATATCAATGCAGTGGTTGCTGAGAAAAACGGATTTTTGCTTGCCCATGTATTTGGAGGGGAGGTCCTGAGATAATAAAGCTTTCTCTTAATCTGTCACCGTTTTTCGTTGTTAAGAAAGAACATTTTAGAAGCAAGGCTTGCACAAATTGGCATGCATTTTTCCATTCTGGAGGTTCTCCCTTCGGGAGTCTCCTCTCTCGGGCACTGTCATACGTATGCTTGCTCAACAATATAAAATTTATTAGTTGCTTCAAGCCGATTTGCTTGGTAAATTCTCCGTGCAGTGTATTTCGATAATTTCTTCCAGAAAATTTCTATTGTTATTAGTCGTAGGTTAAATTATTTCTCAATAAAATCAATCTTTGCCAATCCGCCACAATGGTTATGCGCCATCACTAAGCAAAATGAAACTAAACAAAATGATGAGCTGGGTCTGGAACCCGTAGGGCATTCTGCTCGACATACTTAGCCATTTGAGACACCGCTTTTACCATACGACATCTACACCTCCTATTCCCTTGGGGCCGAAATTTCTCCCGCAATAGAAAAATTGAAGTCCTGTTTACCAAATGGCGATGTCGAATACTTATGCTAAACTATTCCCTGTATCGATCTGATCTGGCGCCCTCCTGCATGTGCTCCTACTGTGGTTAGGACGAAACAATAGAACACTTCATGTCATGTGGCAAATTATTATCAATAAAGAGACCTTACATTACAAGGACAATTTCATGGGGTGGGATTAAATGTAAGGATTCCCGATATTCTACCTTTCGGAGCCTCTCCTCTGGAACATTACCATAGGGATACTGGAGCAGCTGTTGTGAGATATATTATTGAATCAGGATGATTTCCTTGGTAAATTCTCAAATTTTGTCGGAATTGATTCTTTTCAGCTATTCGAAATTTCTCTGTAGTGCTTCTCTTAAGACTCGTATAATCGGTTTTCATGAATAACCCGATTCTTGGCCAATCCCCCATAGCGGGTATGAGCCACTCTCGAAGCCAGGCAAGCAAGCAAGCGTCATGGCGACGCAGGCTCGAACTGCGCTTCCTAAGCTTCCCAGGCTTGCTTCCGGGACTCCGAGCGGCAGCAGTGCGCCGTACCCGTCCACTCCACGCAACTCGCCCTGCGAGGCCGCTCCGCCGCACGAGCAGGCCGCAGCTGATCCGGCGATCCCACGCCGTGGCGCCTCGTCCGCCGCCGTTCCGCCATCGAAGCCCACAATAGGAGCTCACGTAGAGGGCGGTGCTGGGCGCGTGGAGAGGGGCTCTACCGACTCCAGCGCGTTGCGCTTCGCCGTGGTCCTGCTGGCCACCGCGGTCCTCTTCTCGGCCGTGGTCAGCGTGGCCTTCGTGCTGCGTGCCAGCCGCGCAAGCCGCCGCGCCCTCTGGAAACGCATGGGCAACGCCACCGCGTCGACACCACAGCAGGCCGCGGCAAACGACACCTGCACCACCGTCACGGCGCCGGGGGCAGCCTCGGGATGGAAGCCTAGACCGTCTGGCCGCGCGTCGCACAGACCTGCACGCCGGCGTCACAGAACGATCCGAGGTGGCCGGCCCACCGGTGGGACGCCGGCTGCGCTGTACGTGGATGAGGTGCCGGACGGTGCGTTGTTGTTGGACGGGCAGTACGGAGCGTAGGCACGCCGCACGCTCCGGCAAGTGGCTGCCCCAGATGCAGTCTCGACTTCAAGCCTGAAGCAGCTGTGAAATTTCGAGCTTACTTTTCTCCGGGCGTTGATCGCTGATCTGCCGGAAGATCGAACAAAGGGGAAAAGAAATTTATACACGTGACACTTGCTATATAGGTGTACCTATGACTCATTCCGCAAGGGTGCGACCGCTCCCGAGTGGACTGTGTGCTGCGCATACGTGGACAGTTTACGAGTGATTTCATTTCTTACCAGAATAAACTAGAAACAATAGGCTGTGGTCATATGGATCAGCGCGACGTCGTTGATGGCTTACGACGTCGCGAAGTTAATTTCCGCAGGCAGCGTTGTTAAGGCTTCTGTAAGCTGCTCTCGAATCGGCAACTGCACTTTGCGAAGCAACAGTGTAAGTTGTGCAGTGCGGCAGCACACAGCGAAGCTGTTCAGTGCAAATTCCGGTCGCATAGACTTCCTCACGTGCCCGCTCACGAATTTAGAATGTGGGTGCAATCACCGGTGCGAGAGCGGAAACCTGGCGTAACCACCCCAAAGTTACTACCTGCCTCTTATTTTAACCTTAGACTTTGGCAGTGACTTCGCGGAGTCTACACTATACCACTGTTTCGTGTGCGTCATGCGCAACATTAGTGACACTGTACGATGATACCTCTGCGCCTAACGGAGTTAGCGAGTTTCAGAAATGGCGAGCAAGTCAATATCTACCTTGCACTGCAAAATGAGAGACTTCATCATTGCGCGCGAGGACATGCCGTTGCGCCGCCTGACGTCAGTGCTCGAATGACGTTAAAGTTGGATCAAATGTCGGCACGTCTGCTTCAGTGCTGTCACGTGCGTCGTTTTTCGTCCTACTGCAGCGGAATTTCAATTCGCTGTAGCAGTCTTACCTAACAGCACTTGTTCTTTGTTTTGACTCTAAGGCTTTGTACACTGTTTGAGGATATCCGATGTTTCTTGGTGCCAATTCGGGCCGCATCTCGCTCGGCGTACTATCGAATAAAAAAGATAGCTTGGTAGGAAATAACAGACAGAAACACTCGGCGCACTCTGTCCCCATCGCAGGTTGCTTTCAAGATAACGCTCGCACGGCCGGGCCACACGCAGCAGCCCCCGGAGTAGAGCCCCTCCCCCCTTCCCCCGATGCCTTGCGTACGACGGAAGACGGCGCGCTTCCTCCTTCTTTCATCCGTTGTGCGCGCGAGATTGAACCCATTGAACCGCCATCGTCAGCTCACGGTCGCAAGCTTTCACTCGCACATACAATATACGGCGCGCAGCGACGATCTTATCAGCCTTGGACTTTGTATGGAACATCACTGCAACGGCAGAAATGCGCCTATAGAGTGTCCACATAATTGGTACTGCAATAGACGAGTTTGAAGTAGCTGTAGACGGGGCGGGATGTGAGTCTCTCTGGCGCTACCACCCTCTGTCATGCTGCCGTAAAGTGCCTTACAAGACCACAGCGCAAATTTCGGACGCAATGGTGCCAGTTAACTGTCGTGCCCTGCGCCAATGGCGTGAAGTGCCCGAGCTCAGGACACAGGAGAGCTGGGTCGGAGGAGCAGGGAGAGGGGAGAGTCGCCGGCCGCGCGGGTGGGTCGTCCGAGCATGGAATAGCGCCCGAGTATGTTGAACAAGTCATAAGCACTCGAAACTAATTGGCCCTATGCAGTCCAGTAGCGTGAAAGAACAGAGAGGAAACCAAGGCGAGGGGCATATTCTAGATTGCTAAACGCTGCAAAAAAGAAAGTGCCAACAAAGTGTCGACCCTAAATAGGACAACGTCGACACTATTGCGCGTGAAAGTGGACACGAGTAAAATATGAAATAAGAGAATAACGAACATGACAAAGAGACATAAAGCGACGTAACAGAGGCATAATCAACAGTTCACCATCGACTCATTTGAACCACGTTGTACGTCGACCTTGTCCTGCTTAGCCTCGGCGCTTGGTTGACCCTTTCTTCACTTTTTTTTTCTTTCATGGTGGTGTGTTTGAAGGTATATATAGGTGCTTCAGCAGGTATGACCTAAGATTTTCCACTAGAAGCAGTGCAGACACGTACACTTGGCTAACTGGATAACGTGGCCAAATGAAAGCGGTTTTTTGTTGTTGTCTGGAACCGCTAATTAGCCATAACGTGTGGACATTCGAGCAGATCGTGGCTCACAGCTGACATGTACATAGTCTCGCTGCCTGTGAACAAGTACGCCGGTGGTTTAGGTGAGGCAGTGCCATAACGAACGTTCTTCGGTCAAAGGGAAACCGATGGGATTTGGCTTTAGTGTTTCCGATTTTAATTTCTCGATCGTACTTCTTACAGTCATGACGCGTAGACTGTGAATGTCAAGTGATCGAAAAACTGAAGAAAACAAGGACCCTCGGGGTACACCGGCTTGCAAATGATGTTGATGTTAAAGGGTTCGAAGGAAAAATTACCAGTCCAATATGGACACTCCAGTATGGCCGGCTGGAAGATCTGGCCTGACAAGATGGCTCTCACTTAGATGTGGCAGTCATACACTGTCCGTTTGCACAATTACTGGCCAATTTAGTGCCATTTATACGGCACGAATGAGCGCGTCATGATGCCCTGCTGAAATTTGTTCCTCACGTTGTCCTTGTTTATTATCAACTTTTTTTACACGTAAATACCCAAAACAAACGATAAAGCTCCGTTAAAAGTATAAGGCACCCTTCTTGACTGTATACATTTTTCCATTCTGACCAACATTTCTTGCTGCAGGAAAATGTGCGCTTGAGAAATAAGGACGTGCGAAAATTGGAAACTACAAATACGAATCGAATTGTTTCTGCTATACGACTGGCGTTCGATTCGGGAATTCCTTAATCGGACTTGACGAACATTCGTTTCTATCGAATATATATATAAGGTCTGAAAACGGTTCTTGAGAGTCTCGAGGGAGATACAGCGATGGATGTTGGGACTGTGCTAAACCGTTCTTCTGCAGGGTAGCTGCAATTCTTGCGCTGAGGTATGATTTTTTGAGCGACCGCACGGGGCATAAAACTTGTGCTTCATAATTTCCTGTGGTTCAATAAGTACGGCTCGCTTTCTGGCAGCTCATACATGCATTTGTTTCCATTTTACATGTGGCCAGTATCACTATGTTTAGGCCTCCTTAAGTCAACGTGTGGTGCTGTTGTATTGAAGTCTGAGGTTTTACTTGCCAAAACCACGATTTGATTACGAGGAACACCTTAGTGGGGGACTAAGGATTAACTTTGACCACCAGGGGACCTTTAACGTGCCCCAAATGCGTGGGACATGAGCGTCTTTGAGTTTCGCCGCCATCGAAATGCCGCCGCCGCGGTCGGCATTTGATCCCGCGACCTCGTGCTTAGCAGCGCAACACCGTAGGCGCTAAGCCACCGCGGCCGGTGTGTGGTGCTGCAAAATGACCCTTTTCTCCTTAAGTGGACACAGTGCTCGGCGTGCATCTGGTGATGTTGTTTTGACACTGTCTTTGCCATAATGCAGCAGATAGTCGAAAGCGCTTGTTTCTAACTTACGAGCTCCTCAGTTGTCCGGATGTCCAATTGTGAATGGCATTGCATGTACTTGTCATTGCATAGAATTTTAAATTCATTTTTAGCTAACCCAATACGCGCAAACTTCATATTTTTTTGTTACTTTCGGAACGGGCGATTGTACAATATTATTGGGTGGTTGTATTTGTCGAATATTTATGCTCGATTTGATTATGAAATTCCGCTGCTCAAACACTTGTACTGCGGATGCTTTCGCTTGCGTTTTTCAGATAGCATCACATGTGCGCTTTGTTCTAAAACGCCGTAGCGTAGTCACCGAGTAACAGCAGAGACGCTATGACGTTGTGACCTGATTTTATTTTTTCAACTGGCCAATGTATAAAACGCCTTTCCGGTCCTGTCTGCTCGCAGCTGCGTTTATGAGACCGGATTTTTTGTCACGGTGTATCCGCTGGCACTAAAGCTCTCTGCTCCGTTCATGTACGTAAACCGCCGGTGTCCTATTCTGATATGGTGAGTAGAATGAAAGCACAAGTTGGATATTTTTTTTTTTTCAGAAGATACGCGATTGGTGAAGAACGTTTCAAGAATATAGCCTGCCAGACGGGTGAATTCAAACTTCGATATTTTTCACTCGAAGTATATTCGCACTTCCATAATTTTTCCCCATTTAGGAACGTGACCAAAGTGACGGAGGTCTAATAAGGTTACGGGACTGAGAGGTGACTTCTAAACGTCACAGCCACATTCATTTTGAAACATGGGAATGGTTTTTAAAGAAATAGCATCTTAGTAAGCGTTGTAGTCAGATTCACGTCGCGGGTCTACACCACGACGAGATCAACGTGAATCGGATGGACAAATTTAGATGAACTTGATGGCGGGAGATAGTCAGCCGGGAGCACACTGTGGTTTCCCACCCGATTAAGCTTACAAATTTTAAGATGTTTGTCTAACGTTAAGTCTCCGGCATCGAAGCACTTTCTGAAATGTCAGCCTCAAAATCGGGGTGTGGGAGTTTGCAAGCCAATGTTGTGCTGCCAGAAAGCACACCATAATAATGTGACAGCGGGAAGATCTAAAGAGAATTTTTGATAAGCAAGACCAAATGTCATACCAAGCTCCACGTCACTGTCACTCACATCACTAACAACCAGAATGATGGTTGATGCAAAGATGATCTTTAAAATTTGTATAATCTAACTAATGTACATGTATTGTAGCGATAGACTGCGCAGAAGAAACGCCATTGTCTGCTACGTTAGCGGTCACCAGCCGCGAACATGTACTAGCGATATTTTCATGCTACTAAAGGCCAGTTTTGGTGCCGCCGAGGTTTAAGCCAATAAATATAAATGTGCGGCGCTTGAGTTGAAAGCAGGGAGCGCAGAAATATGCCGTATAGTTTTTGAACATTAGCGTACGATTGTGAAAATTTGCACTTCATGAAATCAACGCGGTTTATTCAGTCCCGCGTGTCGAGCTAGAACGTCACGCAGAGGCTAGGCAAGACCATCCACTTTGTTTTGCTTGCCAGCTCTTCCTAAGTCTTGGCCAATCGGGACGCTGCCAGTGCTGTTACTCCTGTAATTTTCATCCTCAGAGGGTGCAATCGTGTACGTGCCTTACGACCATGGATGCATGTCGAGCTTTATGCTTGTAAGAACAAACTTTGTAGATGGTTTGGGAGCATAACTGTGGTGCACAACTAAACTAAACTGGTGCATAACTAAAACGTGAGCATAACTGTGGTGCACAAACATGATATAAATGACGTGTTGCGTAAATGCTCACAAGTAGGGACAGCTGGGTGAATTGGTGTGGCAACATAATTAGAAAAAAGAAACAGCGCCGGAGAGGCAGACAGCGAATAGAAACAATGGCAGAGTGCGCTCACTCTGAATTACAGTTTATTCAAGAAACACCACCGGGGTTGCTTAGTGGCTATGGTGTTGGGCTGCTAAGCACGAGGTCGCGGGAATCGAATCCTGGCCACGGCGGCCGCATTTCAATGGGGGCGAAATGCGAGAACACCGGTGTACTTAGATTTAGGTGCACGTTAAAGAACCCCAGGAGGTATAAATTTCCGGAGTCCCTTACTATGGCGTGCCTCATAATCAGGAACTGGTTCTGGCACGTAAAACCCCATAATTTAATTTTAATTTATTCACGAAACACGGAATATAAACCTTTCAAGAACGCCATCTGGCGGACAGATAACATAAACGACATATGAAAACAAAAAGTAGAAAACAGGAAAAGAAAAGGCATGAGCAGGGGCAATAAATGTTCGAACTCGCTAAGAGTTTTCAACAATAATGGCGTGGCGTTAGTGGTGGCTTCAAGGCGTCACACCGCTTTGAACTACTTCAACGCGTCGTCTCATACTGAATATAATTTGAGCTTTTCAAGCCAAGCTCGTATTGGCCCCAAAAAAAAAACCCAACCCAGTTGCTCCCAGAGCAGAGCCGCTGCGTGAAAGGGCGGTTTGATGGGTTGAGAGGTGCGCAGGCGCCGGAGCGTGAGTCGTTAGCAAGGATTCCAGCTGCCTAGGCGCGCGATCACGCCACGCTCACAACCAATCAGAGCTGTTTCGCTTCCGCCGGGAAGGAAAAGGGCAGGAAAGGGTCTCACGCGCGCTGCGCCGGCTTCGTTTCTGTTCAGTTCAGTCTCGGAAAACGGACAGGACGGCCACGCGTTGTGCGTTCTCCCGAGGAACAAGCAACCTTCGACGAGCGGCGGTAACAGCTCGGCCGTGAAAGGGCTCGCCGTCGGCGCGCGGATCCAGCCTTAGAGCTGCCCGAGCCCAGGCAATCCGACAGCAATGAAAAGAACCTCCCGCGCTGAGGAAGCTGGAGGCCGAAGCAATCCGGCACCGTTATCTGTGGGTTACTTAACCGTGGTGAAGGCCAGGCGCACGCAGGACAAGCTTCGTTCACCTCCATTTTCCGGTAGGGGAAGGTTTGGTCTTTTTTTTCATTTAATTTGAGCAAGAAAAATCAACTAAGCCTTCCCGAACTCCGTTTTTTTCTCTAGTAGTCACATGTCTGCTTGCTCATACTAAAATGTCGAGTCGTGTATCACTAGTGCTTGGTAGTGATGGCCAAGAAAAACCTAATTGTGATTGCGTTCGAATTTATCATCCGCAGAATGGCCGGTTTTCAAGAGCACAGTTTGCAAGCAGTACCAGTTCTACCACATGAACAGGAGCGAGTGGATTTCTATGACGTGAACTCTCAGGGCCACTTCGGAGTCGTGGCCGGACTTCTAGGCACGTTTCATAAAGCTTTCCGGCCCTGTGAAGATGAAGACCAGCAGTTCCTAGACATCGGATGCGGTCCAGGACGTCTCACAGCTGAGTATGTGCAACCAGTCTACAGCTGTACACACCTGCGTAGGTAGCATAACAGAAATGAAAAATATCTTCAGAAGTTCTACATTGTAACATCATTAAAGCAGCATTACTCGACAAAAAAGAAAATGTATTGTTAATTACCTCTATAAATGCTGCATCGTGCAACTGTCATACCTGCAATTGTTAATATATCCGCGATCTTTGTGCGTTGCAACGCTAGTGTTAAAGAAACTATTTTTAAAATTTTCGATGTGCTTACGTGGCCAATCCTGCATTTTCTTCTAGAAGGCTAAACGTCGTGATGTAGGCCTCCGTGGATGAACGTCACGCTCTACGCACTTTTGAATTCCGTACCTTTTTAAGGCGAAAGCCTTAGATCTCTATATTTCAAGATCGCGTTGCAAGGTACAGAAAATACCACGTGACCTGAGGAAGGCCACAATCGAACCAAAACATGTCCAACCGTGTATAAGAGGTGATTACTGATTAGCAAAGTTAATTATTGATTCATTAGTGATAGGATTAAAGTGGATAAGGAAGGATTGGGGTAAATTAAGGTTGATTAGGGTGGATTAAGTTAGAGTAAGGTGCTTGAATGAGGATAAAGGTGGATTAAAGTGGATTAGGACAGATTAGGATGGATTAGCAGGGATTAAGGTTGATGAAGATGGATTGGTTAATGTGGATTAAGGTGAATTACAGTAGGTTTTACAAGGCTTTCGCCTTCGCGTTTCTTAGGCGATGGCTAAGGATACCTGGGATTTTTTTTCTCGCTATATGACTGCAATGCCGCTTGCGGTAGAGGCGCAATCTTCCTTTCTAATTTCTTGCGATTCAAGCGTAAAGGTCACCGTGCTTGGCCTTTACTACATGAAGCGGTAATGACGAACGGCTTCTTAAGTTCGTTGAGCTCACATCATCGGCGCTCTCATTCATTTTTGGCCCTGCATGTCTGGAAATTTCCCCAACGCAAACTTCTTCAAGTGCAATGTTGGAATACACTATAGTATACAGCGCGGTATCACCTGGTTGATTTCCGTGGAATATGAAGCGCAAGAAAATAAAGTTTGGCTTGGAACATTCCATATGAATTCACTCTTTTCCGACTGCTATTTCTTTCAACTGCTTTTTTTTGTGCTAAGTTTGGCACTGTGGTTTTTTGCATTTGCACAGCTCCCAATTCAGTTTATGTGTGAGTGTGCATGCGTGTGTACGTGCGTGTGTGTATGTGTGCGCATGTATATATACGTAGGTATGAACGGCAGATGTGCTTGCTGAACATAAACGCGAGAGAATGAGAAAGAGACACCGATATGGAATCACACGTTGTTTAAGCACAGTTTTGTTTTCCCGCAAAATTACATGCGTTTGAGCGAAACATTAAAAGAGGGTTTCATTGTGGGCCTTCATTGGAGTTCTGCGAATTGTGCGGGCCATTAAACATTCAGCACAATTTCTTGAAATTCAGTGGTACGCGGATGCCCTGGACCAATTGAACCGGACATCTCCGGAAGGGAATATCATTGAATATAGTTTCGGCTAATATGCTCGATGTGATATATCACGAAAAATTTACGGGGCTGCAGGACTTCGGTGCTTTGGATTATGTGTGACCTCGCATCATAAACCCCCTCAGCAGTAGCTCGGCAAAACTAGAACAGCAAGGAAAAACGTTGTAATAGTTTACGTAAATCACTTGAGTAAATGTTTCTCTATATTGAAGAAGCGACATGTAGCTTCAGACAAAACTTTTCATCATTCCATTCGCTGTTTTTATGCTCAGATGGAGCAGAACTTGAAGCCATGGAAAGAAATTGACACGCAGAGAGTTTTACAAAGAAGCTATTTGAACGTGTTGCGCTCTGTCATTGAGCAACAGCAAAATATGTGCACTCAATGCCCCCTCCCCCTATGAATTAAATGCTGATTAAAATGTGGGTGCTTTTGCGTTATAGACAATGCGATACAACCAGTTTGGTAGGAAAGACCACACTTTGCGCTTGTTTAATGCTTCAATTATGTTTTAAAAGAATAACATTCTGCCTCACTTTGGACTTCGTAACTGCGTGTATAGGGCGGTGGTATGTTTATATCACTAAAATGAATTATGAATGACATAAAAGCGTAAATAGGAAACCAATGTAGACGCTACATTATTCGTGACTGAGAAGGTCATTGTATGGCACACATAACCGGTGGTCATTTATGAAAATACCTTCGCGGGTGCTATACAGCAATATAGACTGAAAAACGTTATAAAATATGCAGAAATAAAAAGAGCTTGGCTAACGGTGGGCATGAGCCATTCGAGATCACAGTAGCCTAAGAGCCTTAATACACTGTAGGCCTTAGTCCTTCAGTGGACAGAAACACTCTGGTATTGTGATTTCTTCTTACTGATATTGCAACTGTGTCTTACAATGAGTGTCTTCGCTTACATTTTGAGTGGATAATTGCTTCGAAAAATGATAGCTGACCTGTACACTCATTGTGGTTCTCATTCACCTCATGTATCACAATAACGCGTACTTAATGCACAAAACGCTTCGGAAAAAAGAGAGGAGCATAGAACTGATACCACAGACGAAAAGGTAGGGAAATTTCATAGAAGTTGTGCCAAGCTAAGACACGCACTCATTTCGTTGTTCGTCTCCCGTAGATGCCTGTTCCCACGCTGTCCAGCGTGCCGGAGGCTCGTGGCCGTAGACAAATCCACAGCCATGCTGAAGTTCGCGGCTGAAAATTACCCTCACCCGAAGATCGATTACCTTGCACTCGACATCGCGCAAGAAGTGGATGAGTTTGTGCGTGAGCAGGGCCAGTTCCAGCGGGTGTACTCCTTCCTTACGCTACACTGGGTCCGAGACCAGCCCAGGGCCATGCAGAACATCGAGAGGCTGATGGCTCCCGGAGGAGAGTGCATCTTACTCTTCAAGCGTAGTGTGCACTTTTTTGACCTCTTTGAAGCGATGATAAATACGCAACAGTGGTCGAAGTACAGGGAGGTAATGTACTTCAAAACCTACTCAATACGCCGTAGTCCCTTGATTTTCGGGCAGTGCTAGGATAAGGACAGCACAGAAGAAATTGCATGTACTAATTGGTCGAAACTTGGAACATTTACAGACTAAAATTAACGAAGCAGAATCATACGAAGAGCTCGCTCGTGCTCTGGAGGCAAGTAAATAGTTTCCGTTGTCACGGTACTACAATGCGGAGATGTCCCAGCTGCTCTTGTCCGTTTTCATTGCTTCACGTGCGGGTGCATATTTAGCACTTTGTGCCCCAGAAGTACATAAAATTTGTTCTCAGGGCTTAAGAATGGCGCACTTTGTAACGTACACACGACGAGTAGGTTAATTACGCACACAATCGGTAGAATTACACCAAGAAAACATGTACATGCGCTGATGTGGAAATGACTAGCCATTTCGGAAGATATATATATATATATATATATATATATATATATATATATATATATATATATATAGAGAGAGAGAGAGAGAGAGAGAGAGAGAGAGAGAGAGAGAAACGTTATTTGACAGGAATAGATTGTAAGGAGGGGTGGTCGGAGCCCCTCAGTCCAAGGCCCCACTGGCCTTTGCCGTCAGAAAACAAAATATCGGTACACTCATTGCCGACGCGATCGAGAAGAACGAATGTTGGTGGTGCTGAAATATCTATAACGTTGAGTGGCTTTGTCGTAATTAGCCGTAACATTTTTTCTAAACCACTGCACATCGTGTATGCAGGTTGGGATTATTTATTTGTCCTTTTTTTGTGCTGAACAGGTTCTTGAAAGTATGATGCCGGCAAGCAGAATGATCAATGACGTCCTCTCTCTGAGGGCATATGCAAGAAACATTGTTGAGTCTACAAGCCTCACGACATTGTCTTGCGAAGTTCTCGTCTCTCCCGAGGAACTACGCTGGACGAGAGGACAAATGACCGGTGAAAAGTTCAAACTCCTTCCTGTCAGATGTACAGTTAACGACTGCGGTGCCTCAGTGATGACGGCATTCCTTTGCATAGCAGAAGGTCACGGGTTGAAATTCTAGCCACGGCGGCCGCATTTTGATCGAGTAGCATAAAAAAATGAGGTAGTCTTTTCCGAAGGGCGAAGCCTTAACATATACATAGCAAGATCAAGAGTAGCGCTTGAACTCGTTGTACGGTATTCTAACTATACGGGAACGAGACATCTTGTCGCAATGCTGCATGCAAGGCAACTTCTGCTTGGCAGAAGACAGAGCGCCAAGGCAGTCTCAACACGATGTGGTGACGAAGGGAGCACCAGAAGTGTGACCACCAGCAACGGTCGCGCTTCGGTGGTGCAGAGATGAGACCGAGGGGAAACCGCCGGCGGTTGTCGGCATCCAGTGCAATATTAGAGAACACCGGCTTGACATTTACTGCCCGTTCGGCTCAGACTAGTGTATACATAGAGTATAGCTTCGTAGGAATGCTAGTGCGCTTATAGTATAGAGCGTGCGGGCGTGCAAGAGGCACAATACAGCGGCCCTGGCCGCCCTCGCTCCACCACGGAGGCGAGTGAGCGTAGCGTTGGCTGCCCGTCGACTTCACTTTGTCTTTTTCACAGTGAAACGCGTTCCACGTCTCTGGAAATGTTGTAATCCCCCATGCGCGAGCCGTGCATGTGCTGTCGAATGGGACAGCACGACAGCGGCGGTGGCGAAAACCAACGACATTTTTGAGTTTCAAACCTGCGTTTCATTGATATAGCAGTAAAAAACGATTGTGTACACAGCACACTACGTCTCACATAGCCATTGTGCTGCTTTGGGTTAATAAAAGCCCATGAAATAAAGAATATACAAAGAAGCAACAAACAAGTATTAAACTGTTTAGTCATTTCTTATGCGTCATGAACACCATGTCAGCAAGAGGCGCACTGATGCGTTAGGCAGGCTAAAGTTGTTGTTAGTTAAGGTAATAGCTCGTACATATTTATTGCGATAAGCGTTCTTTGCCTACTTCAGCCATGTAGAATCTATCTATCTATCTATCTATCTATCTATCTATCTATCTATCTATCTATCTATCTATCTATCTATCTATCTATCTATCTATCTATCTATCTATCTATCTATCTATCTATCTATCTATCTATCTATCTATCTATCTATCTATCTATCTATCTATCTATCTATCTATCTATCTATCTATCTATCTATCTATCTATCTATCTATCTATCTATCTATCTATCTATCTATCTATCTATCTATCTATCTATCTATCTATCTATCTATCTATCTATCTATCTATCTATCTATCTATCTATCTATCTATCTATCTATCTATCTATCTATCTATCTATCTATCTATCTATCTATCTATCTATACAGTAAAAGCTCGTTAATTCGAACCGCAAGGGGAAGCTGCTTCAGTTCGAATTAACGAAAGTTCAAACTAACGAAAGTGAAGGAGGGCAACAGTACACTGCGATTTGGAAGCAGTAGGGCATGTCAGAAATTGGGCGAGTCAGAAAGTGATGGCGTGTGCCGCGGGCACACGCCATCTTCAAGTCGAAGCTCTGGGTCCGACTGTGCCACATCACCGATGTCCACCGAAACGAACGTTAGCCGAGGTTTAACACCATCCCAATGAATCGCGACGGCCGATACCTCCTAAGCTGAAAACAGAGGTGCACAACCGATGAAGACTGCCGAGACAAAGACGCTGAACATGTGAAGGTGGCGAAGGCCCTGATTCGTTGGTTCTTGATTGCAAGCGCAGCTGCGACGTACTTGATTCGCTGTGTTTTGGAGCTTGCCGTGCCATCTCCGCACTACATTAGCAGCTGTACAAGATTTGCAAAGCCTCTGAGATTCGCAACGGGCAAGAAGTCTCCGAGGTTAGGTAGAACGGAGAGGCGGCAGCCGCCGCTGCCTTCTGGCTGACCCCGCGTCGGTTAGATTTCTTTCCGATTTTGCCTTCTCTCGCCGTTCTCTCCGTTTCGGAGGCAATATAGCCTTGTGTGTAGGCAGTAGGCACGTTTCTCTGGCCGTGTGCCAGGCGAGCGTAGTTCGAATTATCCGTGAGGGAACCTTCTCGCGTTCGAATTAACGGACTTTTTTATACATAGACTTCTATGGAGCTTGGCCGGACGAAATCGTACAGTTCGAATTATCCATAAATTCGAATTATTGAAGTTCGAATTAACGAGCTTGCACTGTATATATATATATATATATATATATATATATATATAGAGAGAGAGAGAGAGAGAGAGAGCAAAGGGAAGACGAGTACCTCCACCAAATGCAAAGGGATGTTCATGCAAAGGGACGTTCTTTATTAAATAGAGTGTGAAGGACACCTCACAGAAGACCAGAAAAGCGGGGCAGTCTGAGCTGAACATCCATTGACCGCGCACCACAAGTTCGTCGTCTCTCTCTTCCGCACTTGACCATGCTGATGCAGATAATATAGGCAGTACAATACATACATATATATATATTCTTTCACGGCAACCTAGGAGCCAAAGGTTTCTATCTGCTTGGGCCAATAGATATGAGCTTGTGGTCGTGATGCCGTCGTGGTCCTTGCATCTTCGCACTGCGGCTCGGTCATTCGACTCTGGTCATCCCGTCGTCATCACGCCATCGTCGTCGTACAGTCTTCATGGATTAGTTGCCACACCACCGTCGTGATGCCGTCGCGGTCCTTCGATCGTCGCCAGTCCAGCGTCGTGATCTGACTCTCGTCATGCTGCCGTCGTCACGCCTTCTGTTCCGACCGAGCGGTTAATAGCTTGGGACGCTGCGTATGTTTCCGAGGCCGTGATGCCATCGTGGGCGTTACATCGTTTTCTTTCCGTTTTCGCCATGACTGCGACACGCGACTCTCACTCCGTCTTTGCCGTCACGCCGCCGTCATGAATGGCTATGAGTTCGTTACGGACGTTCACATACATGCATTCTCACTTATTTAAATAAGCAGTAGTACGCCTTTCTATTGCGACAACAGTTATAAGGACGCTCGAGTTGCACAAACGTTGTCGGCGCGGCCACCGCCGTTGTAGACGTTCCGGCGCAACAGCGGCGTGGTACTCGCGCGGAGGATCACACGACCTTCAGAGACACGGAGTGCGTGTGTCTTCGAAAAACCACAAAGCAAAGGGAACGCAGCTCTATGCTACGCTTAATCGCCTATTGCACCATCGCTCAATATCGATGATACCATCGCGGCGCGACCCTTCCAACGTAACTGGCAATGGTCTACATGGAACCTGCTATGCGAGACGCCTGGTGGCTGCTATGGTGCAGTACCAAGGAGAAGTTGCCTTGCGGTACGAATCGCGCCAACATATCACAGCGGCCTGTAGTTAGAACTCCGTTTGTGCAGTCTAAGCGCAACGTTAAACCTGGTTATCGTTCTGAATGCCGAATTATTTGCCCTGCAAGTAAGAGCTTCATTTCCCATTCCTGCCAAAACTCGCACAACAATGAAAGCTGTTGCACTGAAACATAGCGAAGAAGAAGCCACCGCATCCTGTCAACATGAAAAGGTGATTTAACTGCGAGTAATCTTATTTTGAAGCTCTTGCCAGGTTGTAGTCATAATTTCTAAACATTGTGTAGAAGACGTTACAACACCCTCCCAACGTAATGAATATGACAGCTGCCAGTAACGACAATTTTTCAGCTCTCTTATTTGTTCATTTATTTATTTAGTTACCTCATAGGCTCCCGAATGAGTATTGCGTGAGGGGAAGATACAGGGAATTAGCAAAAAAAAAAAGAAGTAGGAAGAAATTATACATTGTTATAGAGTAAACATGAAAGAACAAATGTCTAACAATAAAAATAATGCGATAAATAAAACAGAATGAGTGTGTGAAGTAGCAAACAAGGAGTACCAAGAAATTATACAAATGGTAACTGGTGAAGAGTAAAAAACAAGTCTCTAACAATGTTAACGCATTACAAAACAAACAAACAAAGAAACACTATACAACTTTGCTAAAATTATTTACTTAGTTGTGCAGTAAGGTTTACTTGTGATGAATTATGGAAATAATATGCATAAGCGTACTTTGAAGAATAGGTTGCCAGGTTGTAGCCATAATTCCTAAAGCTATAATGAGGAAGAGGCTTCCACGTTACAAGTGTTCGCGTTTTTTTAGCTCTTGCCTAGGTGTAGTCGTGATTTCAAGAGGCTACAACACCCCACCAACACAAAAGGGGGTCAATTGAATGCAACCACATTTTAGTAGCTCTTTCCAGGTCGTAGTCATAACTTCTGAAAGTATAGTGAAGGAAAAAGATACAACACGCTGCCAATATGAAAAGGTGTTTTAGCTGCAGCAACGGGATTGAAGCAGCTCTTGCCAGGTTGTAGTTGTAATTTCTGAATTCTGTAATGTACACCTAATTCATTTTGGCACCTTACTTTCTTAGTGACATTAAAACGATCCTTCAAATCAAGACACCTCTATTTTTGTTTAGCAAACATGTTTTTATATCTAGGTATTTACTGTTTCTTTTTCAAAAATCATGCGATGAAACGCATCCTTTTTGCTTTTCAGAATCGCTCCTTGCATTCAACCCAGTTTACCCACTGCTGGTTAAAGAAGAGAAGGAAGAGCTCCAAAACTTCATTAGAGGATTTGTCAACACCTTCTCCATTGACTTTTTCAACAGAGACCCGGCTAATCGCATGTATGTTTTTATCCATGCTTGTAAGCAATTCAGCGAGGGAGATACAACAAACTGCTCAACTGGTTCCTCATAGCTCTTCAAGACCTAAGCGCATTTAACATCAGCTAAGTGAATAAACTTGCATGATTGATGTATGCTTTTTTCGCTTGGCATAGTTCAGTACCACTGGAAGGGGTGCGCGATGTGTTTACATGGAATACCTGGTAGCAGTAGAATACAAAATTGTTCTATATGCAGTCTCGTCTAAGCACCAGGCATAGATCAGATGACACTGCGGCTGTACGTTTTCGCATCCTCAATGTGTTGGAGACGTCTGCTGCTGGGACTGCGATAGGAATGAGGCGTTATTCTTAACAGCAACATGCAGGCCCCCATTTCATGGCTTGCTCGAATTTGATGAGGGACGACTTTCTTATCTATGACATTGTTGGATGGCATGGCATTCACGGGTATATTGCTATATGGTAGAACATGGAGCGTGTAAGGTAGCATAGAATAATTGTAAATGCTGATGCACCATGGTACAACCGCCACATAAAACGTTTGTCGAATAAGAAAAAAAAACGCACATACCGCTCAGCAGTACGGTCCCCAGATGACGGCCGCTGGGCAGCCTACGAACAAGCTTCCGCCGTGTACATAGCAGGCATAAAGAATGCTAAAGATGCTTTTCTGAATGACACGTTACCGTCAATGCTCACATCCGATCCCAAAAAGTTCTGGCGCGTGTTTCATCCTAAAAGTGATAGCGCAAGCAGTCTTGTTGATTCTGCAGGGAATACTATACCTGATGCGCAATGTGCCCATGTGTTAAATGAAGTCTTTGTAAGCAACTTCTCCGCAACAACACAAACAATGCTTCCTCATGTTAAGCCTTTAGGATTTATAGTAATGTCTCCCATTATAATTGACTACAATGGCGTGGTCAAAGCTATAAAAAATTTAAAAGCATCCTCCTCACCTGGCTACGATTCCTGTAATCCTAGGTTTCTTATAAATACAGTCTGTTACTCATCAATTATATTAAAAAAAATTTTCAACAGTCTCTAGAGAACAGTTCCCTCCCCACTGACTGGAAGATCGGGAGGGTGGTCCGCTTCACAAGTCTGTCAATAAACGCTCGCCTCTAAATTATCGCCCCATTTCGCTAACTAGCATTCCACGTAACGTTTTCGAGCATATTCTATTTTCAAATCTTGTTTCTTTTCTTGAATCGAATTCATTTTTTTCGCCTTCACAACATGTTTTCCGCAAGACATTCTCGTGTGATACTCAACTCGTATGTTGCACTCACCGTCTTCATGCCATCCTCGATCTTTCTTCTTTAGCTGACTGCATATTTTTAGATTTTTCAAAAGCCTTCGATAAAGTATGCCATAATCTCCTTTTATATAAGTTGCGGTTACTAAATTTGGATTCCAAACTGCTTGCATGGCTCGATCGTTTTTTACTAAACCGTTCCCAGTTTGTCTCTGTTAATAACAATGACTCTCCCCCGAGTCCTGTTTCCTCAGGAGTACCACAAAGATCGGTGCTTGGCCCTCTCTTCTTTCTAATCTACATTAACGACTTACCTTCCTGCGTCTCTTCCCATATCAACTTGTTTGCAGATGACTGTGTAATATTTCGAGAAATAACTAGTCCTAACGATACTACTATTCTACAGACTGATCTTGATTCTGTGTCCGCTTGGTGTAAGACTTGGTGCATGGAATTGAAACTAAAAAATGCAAAGTGATGCGTGTAACTAGATCTAGTAATGCAAATATTTCATATCATCTTGATAACTTTTTTTAGAAGTAGTATCGTCATATAGATATCTTGGCGTCACTATATCCTCAAAACTAACCTCGAATGGTAACATTGAATCCATAATCGCCAGCGCCAACAAAACACTTGCATATCTTCGCCGGAATTTCTCACGCGCTCCTCAGGTTCTTAAACTTTTACCTTATAAAACACTAATTCGTTCGAAGGTGGAATACGTCGCCTCTGTTTGGGACCCTTTCCATGACAATCTAATCTACTCACTCGAAATGGTTCAAAATAAATCTGCACGTTTTATTATGTCTAATTATGCTCGAACCGCAAGTGTGACTAATATGAAATCGAGCCTTGACCTACCATCACTAGCATCTCGCGGTAAGATTCATCGCTTGTGTCTTTTTCACCGCATATTTCACCATCGTTCACTACACGATGATTTCATCTTTCCTCCACAGTACGTATCATCACGCATTGACCACCGACATAAAGTAGCCGTTCCTTTTTGCAGGACTTCTACTTTTCAGTATTCATTTTTTTCAAGGACTTGTGAAGAGTGGAACCATCTTCCTACCACTTCTGCAGAAATTACAGACCATCAACATTTCAAAAATGCTTTAACAGTAACTAATTAGTTCTTTACCTTATGTTATTTCTCGTTTTTTCCTCTTGTTTGCTTGTGCTTAGCTCTATCATCTGCTCATTTTACATTGTTTTGCAGTTTGGTGATTTGTATTGATTTGATTTGTTAATTAGAGTATTTGTATTGGTACATTATATAACTCCATGTATAAGTGTATCTTTTCACAGAAATGTTTTTTGCCACTCCCCTCTGTAATGCTTCGGCCCTGAGGGTACAATAAATGAAATGAAATGAAATCTGGAAACGTTTGACTTGAGACCATGGTGTAAGAACATTTTGGGGGGTTGAGACTCGCCCTCGAGTGCGACCGGATATAGTGACCAAGCTGCAGTGCCCCCGCTATTGTCGCGGTCGGTGCATGTACCACGCGGCAGCGAACCCTGACCTCCATGATTGCATCGGCTAACCCTGGCTATAGGTGCGCCAGTGCGACTATCGAATCGAGTTGGCTTCTGGGGCGGGTTGACCTTTGCAGTTGAGCTGAAGGAATAATTAGTCTGTCATCGAGACCAGGCGCATAGCTGCAGCATCCACAGGCACGGCCCACGCAAAAATTGAAGCTTGCATGCAGCCGATACCGCGGTACTAAAGTGCGACGCAATATCGCCTCCTTTCCCGCTCCCCCCAACACACGGAAAGAAAAATCGGGTAGCCTGTATCAGGGGCGCAGCCACAGGGGTACCTGAACCGTCTTGTGCGCAGTGCAGAGGGTGTATGGGCGCTGGGGTAGAAATGACGTAACCAAATATACAAGTTACATTTATTCACGCATTAGGAAGCACCCATGCCTAGCTTATGTAACAGCTAGCCTTATGGTCTAATTGTGCAATCTTGCTCGCTCCCTATTCGTAATATGCCAACTTGTTTTGCATAGGGTGCTCGGGTACTAGGTTAAATAAATGATGACCTCCTAATGGTGGCTCCCGGGACGGCCCAGCGACGCTCGAGCCTACCGCCCTCGCAGATGGTTGGGGTTCCCGTGCTTGCCTCAATTTCCTGTGCTTGGTTTCCCTATGAAGACAGACACGTTCAGCCATGGTAAAAAGGGGCTGGATATTCCTCTGTCTTGCTATCCGAGTCCCTTCACGCCATTTCTGGACCCCACGCTCCGAACACAGGGGCGCCATAATCGAGGAAGCGTAACATTTCTGCAAATAAATTGCACAATGGCAGGCCTTACAACTGCCGATCAGCTCAAGTTTGAGTTTCATGGAGTGTACCTACGATGGCCGATTGAACTCTCTCAATTGTGTCTATTCTCGCTCGACTTGACAAATGATGTGCCGAGGTACGCCTCTCTAAGCGCCGAGCGAAATACTAAATGCACATCCGTTTGCGTCTTGCGCAGCGCAGCAACAGGGCCATCTGTGCACACGAAACATGCATGATGGAGTAATGAGTGCTCTCATCTGCACGACGATGCAAAAGTGAGGCACGTGGGTATAGTAGGGTTGCAAATATATAACCGATAATAGTATTGTGGGTGAATAAAAACCAGACAGACGCTGGTGCCTGGTGTCCAAAATTATATTTTCAGCCGAGCCCACTCAATCAGGCGGATGACTGATTCCGCCGATTCCACTGCTCGAGTACCGTCAGCGTGCTGGGCGTGTCCTCATCGTCTTTTGTGACCGAACTATTGTGGCACGTAGTGCGCTACAGTATAACATGTTCTCGTTACATGCTGTTTTAGGAAGCGACCCACTCTGACCAATTTGAAAAATGTTTCTCGTAAAGAAAAGAATGAGAACGAAGAGAGAAAAGAAAAAAGAAGAAGAAATATTATGCGGATCTCACGCACTGTGGAAATTGATGTAAGCGAAGCTTTCTCTGCTGGTTGCTTTGACTGACGATAATTAACGGTGACATTGACGGCGAATGTTTAATTTCTTCACCGTTTAGTCCAACGCGAGAGTGCTGAGTTAACGATAAACGTTACCTTGCGGGCACCCCCGCTGTTTGTCTGCGTAGTACACAGAATACACAAGGAGAGGTGTTTGCGTGAGACATTGTTGTGCGCCATATTTTATAACCTCTGAGAGGATTGAGTATTGTCATTGCCTCAAATGGCACATCGCATCGTAGCAGAAGTATTAAACCTTAATTTAATTACGGGGCCGTACGTGCCAAAACCTCAACGGATCATGAGGCACGTAGTAGTGGCGTACTCCGGATTAATTTCGACACCGTGGTGTCCTTTACCGTGTCCCTAAATCTAAGTGCATGAGCATTCTTCATTTCACCCCCGTCGAAATGCAGCTGCCGCGGTCGGGATCAAATCCGCTATTTCAAGTAATGCCATAGACGCAAAGCTACTGCGGCGGGCACAGAAGTGATGATTTCACGTGCGACCGCTTTCGTGGTGTCGTCTGACCCTACGACGGGCATTAATGCGGCTGTACTTTTGCACGCCTTGCGTAAATTGTCCGCTTGACAAATTTGCATGGTGTTTATCTTTCAGAAATGGCAGATACGTACCGCACCGTATACCTTAAACTTATATAAAACGATATGCTGTAGCCCTTGCTCTAGCAGCTCAAAACACAGCACGGTATACAGCGTTCAACGACACCGCAAGCCGTTGTCCGCCGCTTAGATGAGTTCATCGCGTCGCCTCCGAGATCGCACTCCGCAACTTAGCGAAAGGCATAACGGTGAAATCTGTGGTGCCACGGTTCGCCGCAGTGCGGTACAGGAGCTGACTGCGGCTATAGCGGGGTGGCTGCGGCACGGGGGACTCACCCCAGAGAGCAGCTGCGCACACCATCTGGTGGCGTTCATCCGCCATGCCGAGTGAAGAGCGTCATGGCCTAAACTGTTCTCGAGATGAACGATATCGAAAGACATCGTGAACGTGCAACCCCTCGTTCAAAATATGATTTCTCCGCCGTCTAGGCTGTGTGATATGGCGCTGCTGTCGGCATAAAATGCGTGAGCGCCCGGTGTCTATGCACTCGATACTGGTCTGCTCAATAACTGCTCTTTGTTTGCGTGTTGTGCGCGTGATATATCCTGAATAAGTTGTACACGCTTTGGCAAACAACTGCAAGGACGAAGGAATGGCCAGAGACGAAGCGTTTCTTTTGCAAATATGAGTCATGCGAATGTTTTACAACACGCTTTCCAGGAGAAATAAACTGGCATCACTGATTGCCGCCACCAAAACCTTTGCCTTTACGTGATCAAAATATTACACAATAAGATGAAGCACGTTTCATCAGCAAATCGTTAATACCTTAAAATGACCCTCACCAATCACCATAGCAAATTCTGGTTATATGCTGGATGTTGCTACGTGTCCTCCAGGCAGCGTTCTGCTGCCAAAATTTTTGAAGTGGGCTCATGAATAGCCGAGATATAACTATTTTCAGTTTCGCGAACCCACGATTTTAGGAGCTGAGCTTCACCGCAAATTTAGACGCTCTCCCCACTTGCCCCGTCTAGTCTCCGCAAGCGAAATTCTTTCCCTGCGTTCTCCCATACCGGACCTCGAGTATCACGTGACGCATGCGTCACAGGCCCCGCATTCATTTCTTTTCTTCTCGCTTTTTTGTGTCGTAGCGCACTTCCGCTGATGGCGTCGCGTGCAAGATGTTGTGACTGTTTCGTTTCGCGCAGCACATGATTTTGCCCACTGTGCACGAGGACACCTGACTAGCGGTATAAGTCCATGCGACACGAATACTCAGGCAGACACAAGTGGATCACGCAGAATGATCCCACGCTGGATGGATGGATGGAAAAACTTTATTGACAGTCCTGAGTCCCGCGCTGAAACATGGTAGAAAATTACATTGTTTCGGTGTCTGCGCGCGTGACTGCACGAAGTGGGAACAAGCAGACGAAACGGAAGTACATCTCTCTTGCTGCGGTGCGAAGTAAAACAAAAATATGCAGACATTCGCTTGTGTGTTTTATTATTTATCTAAGCTTTATTTCGCCTTTTCTAGCAATATATTAGACAAATAACAGATGTTGGCTTGAATAATTCTCGAAGTCGCGCGTCACCACGAGCGACGTCACAGGGCGAACACGTGTACGTAGGCGCACTAACACGTGTACGTCATCCTCGAGCTTGGAGCGCTGTGGCCGCGAGGAGAAGGGAAAACGGCGGTCGGTTTGAAATTTCAGATCTTTCTGCGGCGCGTAGCGATGTAATACTTTGCAGACACGATCGTTATCGCACATTGTATGTCTGCGCTTGTCAGCTCAAAATGACCAGACCTGGTGAGGGGCCCCTTAAGAGGAAGCTTTACCTCGGCGGCTTCCGTCAAAAGCCATTGGAAAGCCGTAATCGTTTCTCTCGCTAAGAACTGCACGGAACTTGATGAAATTTATTACAAATAAAAGAAAAAGTTAGAATGTAATTTTTGATTTGCGCTGTCGATGTTTAATAAATATAGTAGAAAACTGCAAAATTTAGAAAACTAAACTATAAGTTCACAATTAACTCTCTAGCGCAGCAATGAAAAATTCAGAGCCCTTACACTCTGTGAAGATTGAAGAGCATCGAAGCTGTATTGCGCAATACCTATGTTTTATTTTTATCTTATGTTCAATACTGCCAGTCCCATCAGGGACTATAGCAGGTGGGTATACAAAAATGAAATATATGGTAAGAAAAGTGCAGGCACAAATTGCGTAAGTTCTATATGGTGGTTATGCTATATTGGTTGAATAAAGGCACAAACACGTAACTTCGTTGTTTCGTCTTTTTTATTTGTTGTATTATTTTATTTCCCTTGTGTTTTTATCATTAAAAAATTTTTTTACCATGCAATATATTTTTGAAAACTTTATACATGATACTGACTTTTCGACACGCATTGTAATACAGTAGCGTTTGGAAAGCAGTGTTCATTGGTGATCAAAGCAGTGTGTTCAAAGCAGTGTTGAGGGCCCATTCTTTTTGTGAACATGATAGGTTCGTTGTTTGCTTCTTTTCTTTAATTTCTTTATTTTATTGTCTACCCGCCGTGGTTGCTCAGTTGCTATGGTGTTGGGTTGCTGAGCACGAGGTCGCGGGATCGAATCCCGGCCACGGCGGCCGCATTTCGATGAGGGCGAAATGCGAAAACACCCGTGTGCTTAGATTTAGGTGCACGTTAAAGAACCCCAGGCGGTCAAAATTTCCGGAGTCCTCCACTACGGCGTGCCTCATAATCAGAAAGTGGTTTTGGCACTTAAAACCCCAAATATTATTATTTTATTGTCTTGTTTTTATTTTCTACTTTTTTTCAATTCTTATGTTTTTATTTTTTTATTTTTCACTTATTCATTTTTTTTTTACTATACGCATGCGCTAACGTTACCACCCGCATCGAGCCCACAGGGGTATGTGCCATCGATCTTGCACCCTTTCTGCACTATCACCACGACAGGCGCTCTTGACTTGTTTTTATCAACATCTCTGACACATTTTTTTTCGACATACTAGCCATAGACAGCTTCGCTGTGAAGCGATATAATGTTTCGGTGACGTTTCAGTTCGTGAACACGGGCGACGCGGAAGCGTGAGGGTGCTATGGTGCACACGACGATATGGGCCCTCGGCGTGCCTACACTCTAAAACCAGTTGCACCCTTTGGGGTGTATATTTCTCACACAACGATAATCGTCATCTGTCTTGTCTGCATTTCCTTTCTTTAACGCGGCGAGCCCGGTACTTTCCAGTTACGAACGGCATGCGCGTTATCAGCATGACAGCATTCCCGACAGGAAAGTAACGAGCGCAGCGTTTTCAAGAAAGAAAATGCGGGCAAGACAGATGACGAATATTGCTGTGTGGCAAATATACACCCCAAACGGTGTAAACATTTATTAGAGGAGGGAGTCTTCTGTGTTTGCCGCTAGATGGCTCTGCGTGTGCCGAAAGCCCAGAAGAAATGTAGCGGAAAGGTACTTCGCTACGTGTTTAACTGCGACTTCTGTTATTTACATGCTCATAATTACCGATATACACCGCAGTATAACTTTCTACGGCGCGTTTGTAAGGCAACACCGCATTCGCTAGAGGCTTTTGTCTAGGAAGCGCCTCGACTTCGTCGCCGTGCAGGAGACGAAGATTGAAAGTGACGACGAAACAGAAAGGGCTTTGCGACCTTTTCTGTCTGAGTATAATGTCTGCGTTTCACACGCTCTTGGTTTATCCGCGGGCTGTTTCCTGTTTCTGAAAAAGCGCCTACTTTGTTCAGCACTTAGTTACCATTTAGACACTGAAGGTCGATATATATGTTGTGATTTTGTGTTGCAGGGTGTGCCATGGCGATTAGTCAATGTCTATGCATTTAATGACGCTGCAAAACGAATTGTCTTATTTGATACTGTGCGTAGTCTAATGGACTGTGATCGTTGCATTGTGTTAATGGGTGATTTCAATTGTGTATGTGATCCGTGCGATCGAAGCGGCATTAACACTCAGCGGGACAGGAGTGGTGAAGTTTTATCTAACCTAATAGAAAATGCAGCGCTCATTGATATGGAGTGTCAGGACAGGGAGCTCGCTCTTATACATGAATTCAAGGTCGCCCTTATGCCCGCCTTGATCAGATTTATGTTTCTTCATCACTCCTCTCCCGGGAACTGTCCTGCACTACTATCCCAGTTTCGTTCTCTGATCATTGTATGGTTATCGCAAAGATAGGTGAGAAATCTGTAACCAATTTCCGACCACAGTGGGCACTCTGGAAGCTTAATTCTGAGCTCCTAAATGATCAGGATTTTATTAATCGCGTACACATGACCCTAAAAAATTCTCTTTCTACTGACTTGCCGTTATTTGCAGCTTGGGAACTCTTTAAACAAGAGGTTCGTACAGTGGCTATAGAAATTGGATCGCTGAAAGCATTCTATAGAAAGAATGAAGAAACAATACTTCTTAAGAGCCTACACAACCTTTACCAGATGGAATGCGAAATGCCAGGCACTTACATTGTTGACATAGAAAATCTTAAATGTGAGTTGCAAAAGTATGATGCACTGCGTTACAGAGGTGCGCGAGTTCGATCTCGAATCAGGCGTGCTCTGCACTCTGAGCAGCCAACACGTCAAGCTTTACTTGACGAGCGACGTCACGCTGTTTCCAAAGTAATTCCGGAAATATACTCCGAAGGTAGTCTTCTAACAAATACGAATGACATAATTTCTAAGTTCGAAACTTACTACAGTGTGTTGTTTAGTGCTCGACCCGATGATCACGATGCAAAAGTTTTAGAGAGTTTTGTGTCTCTTCTAAAACCTTTACAGGATGATGACTGTGTATGCATTAGTGATACCCTTACGATGCAAGAAATTGAGCTAGCTATTGATCAGCTGCCTCTGTCGAAAACACCCGGCCCTGATGGACTTTTCTGTGAATTTTACAAAGCTTTCAAATCAATTATCAGTCCCATATTATTGGACATTTTTATTACAAGCTTAGAGGTAGACGCCCTTCCACAATCTTTTTGCAAAACCCACACAGTTTTAATTCCAAAAAGTTAAGATAAAGAGAAACTGCGTTCTGTTGAAAGCTACAGACCAATCACATTGTCAAACGTAGATTATAAAATTTTTGCAAAAAGTTTATCGAACAGATTGCAATTTGCGATGTCAATTCTCATTGCTTCCCATCAGACGTGTGGAATTAGGGGCAGATCCATTCCAACCAACATACATATCGCCCGTACACTCCTTCAATATTGTTACGGTTCCACTGAACAGCTTGCAATGCTTCAGGTAGACCTTGCTAAAGCTTTTGACCGTGTCAGTCACTCCTATCTATTTACACTTCTGGAGCATGCCAATGTTGGTTCCGTTGTGCTTAAAGGCGTTAAGCTTTGCTATATGTGTTGTACCACTCGTTTAGTTATTAATGGCCAACTCTCTAAAACCGTTTCCATTTGCTCTTCGGTAAAACAAGGATTCCCTATGTCCCCATTACTATTCGCCCTTTATCTGGAACCGCTATGCTTAAGCGTAATTCAGTCGAGTTACATCCATGGCTTCAATATGCTGGGTAATGAACTAAAGTCTTAGCTTATGCAGATGATTTAGCGTTCTTCTGCACGGATAAGTCCAGTGTTGAAAAGGTAGTATCAACAATAGAGGAATTTGGCAGCGTATCAGGAGCACGAATGAACTCCGCAAAAAGCTTAGGCTAATGGTTTAGCTCATGGTGCTATACACCAGAACAGTTTGCAGGCGTTAATTTGACCGGTGTTCCACCAAAGTATCTCGGCGTGCCGCTAGACGCATATAAATTAAGCGCACACTATTGGAAAGAACAGGTTTCGGCCCTGTAAAGTTACGCCCTGACATTCATTCCACACCGGCTTTCTATTTTTGGGAAAGCCGAGGCCTGCAATAAGTTCTTGGCAACAAAAATTTACTATGTATTGCAAGTTATACATTGTGCCAGGCTCTACATCCAACGCTTTCACCAAATCTTTGCAACCTTCGTATGGTCTTCCACTTTTGAGCCCATGAGGCGAGACAATATTTTCAGGCCCGTTCGTGAAGGTGGGCTGGGTTTAGTACATCTTTATGTGCGGCAAATAGTGTTTCGTTTCTTCTTTTTTCGCGATACATCGCATCCTATAATTCGGTCATTCATGCAAGTCACACTTGTTAATGCGTTACCTGATTTAATCGTTTCTTCGAATTTTTCTTCCCGTTTATGCTTGTGGGGGTTCATGCAAGAAGTTTACTTGGCGGTTCGTTTACTGACAGTTCGGTTTTCCACTGAATACTTGTACTCTGTGTCACGTAAAACGTTATAAAAAGATCTAGTGTCCATGCTTTTTCCGCCTCCATTTTACCGATCACTATGCATTCAATGGCCAGGTCACGATGTTCTAAAGCGAGTTCGTAAAATGTATATATCCCCTTGCTGCAAAACATTCTTTTATAAACTTCATAGTGAAACCATACCGGTTAAAACAAGGCTACAGAAAAAGGGTATCTTTGTCTCTTTTGTTAACTGTCGCCTTTGTGACGTGCCAGAGACGATTGAACATTGTTTTATTAGCTGCACCGACGCCATACTATTTTGGGATGTCCTCCAACGGACTTTAAAAAAGGACTGACATCAACGCTCATACTGTGCGATACCTGCTGCCGACCGCTGATAATAGTGCACCTTTCGATATGTTTTTTCTCATCGGAATGCACAGTTTGTGGAAAACGCGTATGATGGACCGAAACGCCGAAACGGTTGTACCTACAAGGGAGAATTTCATCCAAATGACACTACACCTAAAGCAGGTTTATGATGGACTGGATACCCAGCCGGACTGGTACCCCATTTTGGTGAGGTGCCCATCCTTACCACCCTTCTAAAGTGAAGCCACATTTCTACCCACAGTATGAACGATGCCTTTTCTCTGAGTGACTATGATTGTGCTCTCCATTTTCTGACTATGCACAACTGCTGAACATCGGGTTGTTGCTACTGTAATAAATACCACGAAAGAAAGAAAAACAACTCATGGCTGAGTGGTAGCGTCTCCGTCTCACACTCCGGAGACCCTGGTTCGATTCCCGCCCAGCCCATCTTGCAAGTTGTTTTTATTTATGAATTGCGATCTGGGATTTTTCGCTCACGGCCAACGCCGCCAACGCCGCCGACATCGGCTTTTCCGCGACACGAGGTCCTTAACGCTGTCGCGTTAAAACCCATTGTTAATGATAATGCGTATTTCTTGGTTTTGTAAGTGCTGAATAGACGAGATGTGACAGTTATATGTGTTTCCCCAGGAAATACCATAATTAATGTGGCTGTGAATGAAGGCAAAGTAAAATGCTAATAATGCGTCTTTAGAGAAATATGTTCTTGACTTGATTATTGCTCTAATACCGAAGGCGCACTTTTGCTTAATGAAGGCAATGTGTTGAGTAAACTTAAGGTTAGAATATAATTTGATGCCCAAAAATGATACAGTCAGAGACGGGAATGTGATGACCATCTAGAGTTATCTCAGGCAAGCCAGGTAGTATTCTTTGGCTAGAACGGAAAACTATAAATTGAGTTTTTGAACGATTGATAATTAAATTATTAGACGAACACTAGGCAACAATATGGTCAAGCTCATTGTTTAGTTTAAGAATTAAGGTAGTTAAAGAATTGTCACGCATCGATATAGTAGTATCGTCTGCGTATAGTACACAATGTGCCGACTTAAGACACGTGGTTAAATCATTAATATAAATAGAGAATAGTAAGGGACCTAATATGGAGCCTAGTGGTACACCTTGGTTAATAACTTTAGTATCAGAATAAGCACCCCCCCCCCCCAAAAAAAAAAAACTTTGTTCTCTACCATGTAGGTAACTTTTTAGGATGTTTAGTACTGGACCGGTAATTCCCAGCGCTTCTAGCTTAGTAGAAAGAATGTTATGATTGGTTGTATCAAGAGCTTTAGTTAAGTCCAAGAATACCAAACCAACGAAGTTTAATCAAGTTAATTTAATTAGTTTTCTTATATCATTAATTAAACAAATAAATGATTTAACCTGATTAGTCAAATTATTTAAATTTAATTTTACTCAGGCGTTTTCACTTCTCGTATAAGTCATGTAGATAAAGCTTTAGAATTGTGCTATCTCATATTGAAAATATAAAAAAAATTGGACCTTCTAAAAGAACACACTCGGTATGTTGTTCTTCAGGTGTGACCGATGTAAAACGAGGTCCGCAGGAGAGGGCACAAAAGGAGGCACCCACCCGCAATGTTTGCTGTGCAAATTTTCACCGGGACGCATTTTTTACTGGGTTTTTAACGGTGAGAACCGTCATGTTATTAGTCAGGGCAGCCATGCGCGTAGTGAACCGACCGAGACACGACCCTTTGGGGCCGCGGTTCGAAACTAGTTGGCGTTGCGGGGATCCGGTTCACCTCCTCCAGGCGTTCACTAACCCCTTACTTCACCGGGCGCCCCGGCTGCGGTGGAAGCACTTGGTGAAAAATATACATTTCTGTGTGATATTGTCTACGTTTTCTTTGGTGTGTTTATTTTTTTGTTTTTCAAGAAACAAAATCTGCTGTCACGTCGGCGTATAGAACGAGTAGCGGTGTAGCGCAGTCGCCCATAGCTACAAACTTCGTGACGAACACGGTGTGAAACATAACCTAAATTATCAATGGCAACGATGGTAGATCACAACGTCCAGTTATCCGTCGAAGTACATAGCGTCGGTAGCGACGCTCACATTGGAGAAGGCTTTTTTCGGTTGAGTGTACTTTAGATGCCCCGATCGATAATGCTGGCGTTATGATGGATGGGGCGATGGAAAAATAAACTCCAGCAATACGACTTCGATGCCTTCCACCAGGCATGTTGTTAGGTTACAGAAGCCAAGGCACTGTCTCTGTTGGCAGTTGAGGTACCATGTGGAATGGTGAAGTAGGCAAACTGATTGTAAGGATATCAGCGTATTCACGTTCAGGATGAAAAGTACGCCCTTCCATAGATGGTGATCCCAAAAGAGTTACTTTATACCACGACACTTCTGCATCTGAGAGCCACGACGGCCTCTGGTGAACTTTCAACAAACTTCTTAAGCAGTTCTCGTAGAAAAGTTGATAATAAACTTTGAAGATTACTTCGAGTCACTGCCACTTGTGTCAAGTTAACAAATATATATACCTATATCGACCCGGCGAGCTCGTCGTAGCTTATCATTCAGCCATACCATATTAAATCGTGCACGTGCACTTTGTACATATCGGAACAAGGGTCGCGGCATCCTCAAGACACTATAATTCTGGTAGCAATAGATCCATGTACCTGAATGGCGGCAGCGTGTCTTGGGCGAGAAGACGCTAACAGCGTTGTGGTTTGCTTGTGGTTGTGGTTGCCAGAACTCACAAGTTGTCATATAGGACAATGCGCCTTCGTTCCTAACAACGAAGCTTCATCTGCTAGCAGATAGCCGTAGCCATTGTGTTACGTTATGATGTTGTGTTCCATATCACACACAAGCAGATGCAATGGCGTAACACACAGTGGTTGGTGTGTCGTCTTGTCTCACGTCCGTGTCGTTTTTTATGTCGCGCAATATCATTTAAGCACAAGATTACCAACTTGCCCGGAATGCTGCACTCACACAGCGGTCGCGTAATGGCTATGGCATCCGGGAGCGTGGTGTAAAATCCTGGCCGCGGCGGCCGCATTGCGATGGGGATAAATGCAAAAGTGCCTCTGCGACGTGAATTGAGCGCAAGATAAAGAAGCAACCGGTGCTTAATATTTTTCATTCCGCAGTCCACTACCAAGGCGCGTCATAGTTACGTCGTGGATTTGGCATGCAATACTCGACTATTTTATTCTTTTGAATGGCCAGAACGGCCACTCGCGAGTTCAAGCAAGTTATCTCTACCCACCTAACGTTTAAAAAGGGAGGAAGATGTTTCCTTGATGATGAATTTTGGATATTACTATCACAAGGGCCAATTGTGGCGAAAGAGCGCCAATGCAATGCTAGTTAACTGTGAATGAAACACGAGCTGTGAGTTTTCAAATGTGGATGGAAGCCTAATAACATGTAAAGTGTGTGGAATATATATACATTTTTAATATGAGAATTGCGCGTGAGGTGCGATGCGCGCTTTCATCATAAAAGATACGCGATGAGTGGATCATATACAAAAGATGAGGGTGTCAGTAGCACAAATGCCTCAGCAGGACCCTGGAGCGCAAGGGCCTAGAAGCACGTGCTCTACGAAAGCGCGTTGTGTTAGCAGCAGCCTCCCGTGAGATGGTGTGCTACGAATCTCTTGAATGTATAACATGTAGTACACCAACATTGTCTGTGAAAGCTAGGAATTATTTACAGTAATGAATGAGCCATTAGGTAAGAACATTGCTGGATTTAGTTGGACGTGTTGACGGCATGGCAAACAAATTTTTGTCCTGTGAACATCTAATGCATTGCATTCCAGTAACACGTGAAGGCCAGTTAACGTCACGCTACGTTTACCACATATATGTGGCTCGCCATCAATCAAGAGGTGCGAATGTGTGCCATACGTGCGGCATATTCTAAGTCGACAGATGATGACCTCGGTTCACGTTATTTTTGATGTGGGTTGCCTGTTTTCTTATTGTGTTGAAGCCATTGAAGCGCAAAGGAAGAGGGGCAAGGAAGAGGACTGGAAACCACGGGCGCTAACTCACAACTTTTTTGAGCTGTGAGTAAGCGCCCATGGTGCCTTGTCCCCTTCTTTCTCCGTGTTCCTCTAAACTAGAACGGCTTCAATACGTATCATTGAAGTCATCCAAAAAGAATTTTTATTTTCTAAGTTTGGTTTAATGACATGGAGCTCATTAGATGTTTCATTGCCCCATCAGCGTTGCCAATAGTTCCGAATATTTTTTTATAGGAAAGGTCTTAAATCTATGGCAGGGGCAGCTATAGAGGTGTTAGTGCCTTTTGTTGCTATTGATGTGGCGGTTTCGTCAGCGAGCAAATTGGCCTCAATGGCTGTGTGTCCAGGGACCCAGCATATTGTGACATGATGATTAGACAAATACGTTGCACACAGGAGTGGGTAAAGGCAATTTGGCACTGTATTTTTTACCTTTATAAACCAAACTTCAGCTTCTTAAAAATCTTAAAGTGTCAGTGCATATAATGGCTTTCTGGATCTTTGTTTTCCTGCTATGCTTAACAGCCGTCCGCGCAGCATATGCCTCCGCCGTACAGATGGTCGTTTGAATGTACAGAACGTTGGTTTCGGAGAAAGATGGTCTGATTGCTGCACAAGTCGCACCAGCATGTGACCTTGATGCGTCACTGTAGACCTCCGGGCATGAGTATTTCGCCAAAAGTTCTATAAAGTGCATCATAATGTCTGCTTCTGGGGCGTGCTTAGTAACCTCAACAAGCGATCTGTCACTTTATAACATATGACACTACCACAGCGGTAACAACGTTGCTGGACGCATGAGTTAAAGGAGTGGTACACCCACTTCTTTGCTGACTTTTCATGTCGTTTATACTTAAATAAGACGGATGTTTCGAATTGGCATTTGCTTTAAGAATATATGTGAAGCTGGGGTATGTCCTTTGTAGATGCGGTGACCCCTCGTAAGCTTTTACGTAGATGACTTGTCCGAAAACGGATGCGGCCAAAGGGATGCCTCAGTGGAGGACGGGATCAAGCATATCTAGGGCGCTGGGCGGAGCTGACTGGGACATTATGGCACGGAAGTCTAATCATTTACGTAGATGGGGTCTGATAGCGGTTGATGGGGCATTTTCCATCACTACCCACGTTATGTGACAAAATTAGGAATGATAATTTTTAAGCATTTGTTCTTAACATAGTTTATGTGTGGGATGAAAGTAAACGTTGTGTCTAGTATTATGTCTTAACATTTGTATTCGGTGCTTACAGGTAAGCGCTGTGTAGGCAGCCCTACATCGGGATCAGCGTGCAATCCTGTTTCGTGTAAAAAGTACAGAAGAGCTTTTATTCGGGTTCATATTAAAGCCATTTTTGTTAGCGCATTTAGAGACTTCGCTCAGATCAAGCTGAATCTGTTGCTGACAGATTGCCAGGTTTCTCAATGTCCTTAAAAGGGGCTTTCCATCTATTGCGTCAATAACTAACTAACTAACTAACTAACTAACTAACTAACTAACTAACTAACTAACTAACTAACTAACTAACTAACTAACTAACTAACTAACTAACCAGCTAACTAACTAACTAACTAACTAACTAACTAACTAACTAACTAACTAACTAACTAACTAACTAACTAACTAACTAACTAACTAACTAACTAACTAACTAACTAACTAACTAACTAACTAACTAACTAACTAACTAACTAACTAACTAACTAACTAACTAACTAACTAACTAACTAACTAACTCACTAACTAACTAACTAACTAACTAACTAACTAACTAACTAACTGACTAACTAACTAACTAACTAACTAAAAAAATAAATTTATCCCGTTCGGCGGAGACGAGCTTCCATCGAGTGGCATGTGGAGGAAAGTCATGCTGCTTTACCAGGCTTATATCATGAGAAGCCAACAAGCAAAGACATGGAAACATACGTCAAGGAAAACACATGGAAATTACTTGTACTTACTAATTGAATGAAAGGAATGATAGATTAATGGTAATGAAAGTGGATGAAAAAACAACTTGCCGCAAGTGGGGAACGATCCCACGTCTTCGCATTACGCGTGCGATGCATCACATGCAAAACACTTCAGAGGAATTTTGGCTTCTATTGTCAGGACAAGTGGGAATATTCAATTCAATTCAGTTTATTTGGACATACATAGGTGGTACAGGATGTCCACGAGGCGCGGCAAAAGGAGGCAACAATGCCTCCTGACAGGGCCTCCACCTCGGGATCACACATTATGACAGCAGGTCGGCATGACAAAATACTGCACTACGTTGTGAGATCAATGAAATCAGTGGAAATTCAGAAATATAATGCTGCGTCACATATGATAAATTATCCTATTTGATATTATACATTGATTACATCATTCTAATTCACGAAACAAAGATGTAGATAATCATTCAGATTGCACTTGCTCAAGATAAAAGAAAGGTACAATTCTAAGCAAAGGAGGCAGGAGAAGAAAGCATCATTTTCATTTTTTTCTTAAATTGAGAAAGGGTGTTGCAATCATTTATACAGTTGATCATTAGAGGATAAGTGTTACAGAGTGTAACTATTTGATTGTCTATGATCTGAGTACCATAATTTGTGCGTGACTTCGACCAAACCATAGATACAGTGCGCAAGTTATGGGTAAGGTTCCTGTTTAAGTACTTTGTGCAGAAGGATGTAAAATCATGCTTAATGTTATGAAAAATAAGCACAGCCAATGAGAAACTGTAAAGTTGATAGTATGGCAGTAGCTTAACTGCGTCGTACAGGGATTCTTTGGTAATAGGTGCGGAACGGAATACCGCCTTCAATGCCCTGAACTGAAGCGAAAAAAGGCGGTCTGAATCCGATTTGTTACATGTTCCCCAAACTAGCTGACAGTACATAAAATGGAGTGAACTATGGAAAAATAAATCTGCTTTCTCAAACACAGAGGTAAAAGATATTTTACGCGTTGCAACAAACCGATAGACCTAGATGCTTTCAAACGAACCTGATCCACGTGATCTGTCCATGTTAAGTCATATTTAAAACAGACGCCCAGGAAGCGGCAAGAATTTATTGGCAATAGATTTGTATTATATATCTGTAGTTGAACGTGATGATTTAAGGGCTTGTTTTTGGGGCGGAAAATAATGTATTGTGTTTTCTTTATATTTAAGTCAAGTTCATTCTTATTTAACCAGATCTGTAGCTGACTCAGCCACTGATTAGCATGTTCTTCAAGTGAGGCTAGATTTGGACCAGAAAAGAAGACATTAGTGTCATCCGCGTAAAGGATAATATCAGGTGTCAGGGGAATGTTAACGAGGTCATTGATGTATAAAATGAATAACAAAGGCCCAAGAATAGATCCTTGCGGCACACCGTACTTAATTATTCCTATGTCTGGCAGAAATTGATTCATGCTAGTGTATTGTTTCCTTCCTTTGAGATAACTGTCTATCAGCTCATGTGCTACTCCTCTGATACCATACTTTCCCAGTTTTTCCATCGGAATTTCATGTTTAATCGACTCAAAGGCTTTTCGGAAGTCAAGAAAAATGCCAAGTGTATATAGTTTCTGTTCAAAGTTTTCCAAAATACGGTCCTTTATGAATATCAGTGCTGTCTCCATTGATTTTCCAGCCTGAAATCCATATTGTTGTTTGCATATTATATTACGAGCATTTAAAAACTTGTTTAACCTCGTGTATATTATGCGTTCGGGGATCTTAGAAAAGAGCGGCAGAACAGAGATAGGTCTATAATTATTCAGATAATTTTTTCCTCCTCCTTTGAATATTAAGGTTACGCGTGCAACTTTCATGTTATCAGGGAATATACCGGTCTCTAATATGAGATTACAAATATATACTAGAGGACCCACAAGTAATGGAAGTACGGCCTTGATGGGGCGTGCACTAATATCGTCATTTCCTGGCGAGCATCCATCCTTCATTGCCTTTACAACACTTACAATTTCTTCCTCCGATGTAGGTGTCAGAAACAGTGAATTGCTATTAGTGGAAGGGACATATGAAGTGATAGGCGTTAACGCTTGGCTCATGCGTCAGCAATTTGGCGAACCTGCATTGAGAAAATGTTCGTTAAACTTGTTTGCAAGTGGTAGACCTGAAAATCTTTTACCGTCGATGTAAAAATCCAGCGGAATGCGTGCTTTCCACCTTTTATGATGTTGTTAGCTGTTTGCCACAATAATTTTGGACTGTTCATAACTGTGGAAAATTTGTTGACGTAGTAACTTGATTTTGCTTTCTTAAGATCTGAAGTTAAGTTGTTACGAAAATTTTAAAACTCCGTGAAATGAACCGGATCTTTCGTTTTTATGAAACGAGCAAACAGCCAGTTTTTTCTGTTTATACGTCTGTATAATACCAGAGTAATCCACTCTTTTCTTATCCTCCTGTGCTTTTTTATAGGCACGAGTGGGAAAGCACTGTTATAGTGGTGAAGCACTTTCTCTAAAAAAATGTTATATGCCTTACACAAGTTGCCTTCACTATATATATCATCCCAGACTACGTCAGCCATCAGTGAATGGAACTGCGCAATGTTATTTTCATTGATTATTCGTCGGAGGATTTTAGTTCTATCCATTTTTTTCACCAAGGAAAAGAAGGCAAAAAAAGGAAGGTGATCACTTAAGCTCGTTAAAATTACACCCGATGTTATTTTATTTAACGGTAAATTAGTAAAGAACAAGTCTATGAGCGTTTCAGAGTGTTGACCGATTCGTGTCGGCTTACCTACAATATTTTCACATCCATATGAAAACATCAACTCGAGGAGGTGCACCTGGCTAGCATTGTTTCTTAATAAATCAATATTCATGTCACCAAATATAATAACATCTCGTTTAGTGAAGGTAGCATATTCAAGAAAGGACTCAACGTAAGTAAGAAAGGTGCTAACTAATCCGTTAGGGGGTCGGTACGTGAGAAGTATAATCGTATTATGATTGGTCACACCAACTGTCTCAAAATCATCACACACTACGGTGAATTCCGGAAGAACCCCATAATCAAGATCTTGTTTTATATACAAAGATACGCCGCCGCCACGTCTTTCTGTCCTAAATACAGAGACGTTGTCATAACCTGTTAACTGTGTAACATCGCTATTTGATGTATACCATGTTTCTGTAAATCCAATTATGTCAAAGTGACATTTTATGAGCTCGAGGTCAGCCTCAATTTCATCAATCTTATTTCTGAGGCTTTGTGCATTCAAATGATACAAGGAGAAAGATTTGCAATAGCTACTTTCATTTATGAACGTGTTAAGGGAGTCGTAAGTATAATACATCGTGAAGGTTAACAATAACAGCAGCAATAAAAAAGAAACCAACTTAAGCAATTAGCTCAAGGTCTTGTTCAGAGGCAATCCTTATTGCCCTTGCGCCAGGTTCTTTCCTTACGATGACCTTTCCATCGGAACACCACGAAAATTGGTAGCCTTGTTCGCGTGCTCTTGATTTGGCAAGCCATGAAAGCCTTCTGTTCAGTGCCGTTAGATTATCGAAAAAGGAAATGTCTTTATCACACTTCTTCACAACTTCACGCTTTGCAAGCCAATTTACTTTCACAGATTGGTGGGAAAACCTTATCAGAATGATCGGCACTTTGTTCACAGGTGCTGGCAGGCGATGCAAACCGTCCACATCACGCTCATTCAGCAGGGGAAGCACGAGTTTCTGAGCAAAATTATTCAGTTTTGCGAGAAGGTTTTCTTTTTCGGTGAAAGGTATACCGTGAATTTTCATGTTTTGACGCCTACTGTATTGCTGCAATTCGTTTAGTTCCTTAGTTAGCCTTGCAACTTCACTTTTGTCTTGATGTGCCTCTAATACTTCTACTCTCTTGCTAAGGCTCTCGATCTGCCCCTCATGTCTGTCAGAAGTTTGTAGGAGAGCATCATACTTGTCTGACACATGTTGAACAAACTTTTCAATGTTACCGATAGTTTCCTTTAGGTTTGACAAGTCTTCAACTTTGGCAGTTAGATTTACCAGACTACCATTAATCGCAGCAAGTTGTTTAAGGATAGTTGCAGGTAAGTCATTGCTACGTTGCACTTTGCGCGAAGCAGACATGCGACGTGTTGGACACTTCAATGTGTTCTTTGCTTCCTCATTTTTCGTCTTGAACGCGCGTTCACTTATGCCAGAACATTTTCCGAGGTGGTAGTATTGACAACACTCAACACATGTCATAGATTCCTCATCATTTGAAAGTTCTTCACAACACGAAAGACAGGTATCGGTTGTCATGATAGCATTCAAAGCAGCAAAGGCAGCAATAAGGGCAGCAGGGGCAGCAACAGAAATGTCCAAAAATACAGGTTAGATTCAAATAATAACCAACCTGCGTATGACAAGTGATGAGAACCGGGCCGACGAACAAGTTGCCGCCACTGCTGCCCAAGTGTGAAGCTAGTAAAAGCTTAGCGTTTTTTAGCCTTTTACTGTGAAACTAGTGAAAGGCTAATTCATAATTAACATTCGTCAGGGACTTTCGGTGCACTCCGTAACAGCGAAACTACTGCTTCCACCGCTGGTGCTCCGCGAGCAAGTTTCAGCTAAACTGCATCGACTGGAAACTGCTGATATCATCGTTCTCTGCTCGTCATGGTTCGCAAAAAGGACAACACCATTCGACTTTGCGTCGATCTCCGGGAACCCAACTAGAACACAGTGGTCAACGCTTTCGCGGTATCGAGAGCTAATGAAGTAGCATCGACTTGGTGATGCTACTGTTTTCTGTAAGTTGAACTTACAATCTGCCTGACGTAAGGTCCAGTTAACCGAGAAAAGCCGAGGGCTTACCACTTTTATTACTCATGACGGTCCTTTCGGTATTAAGAGCATGTTCATATTGATACTTTTTGTGCGCAAACAAACAGGGACGAAGAATAGGGGCAACACAAGGACGAGCGCTTTCAGAAAGCGCTCGTCCTTGTGTTGCCCCTATTCTTCGTCCCTGTTTGTTTGCGCACAAAAAGTATCAATATGAATATGTTCCAACTAGGCCGACTCGCAGTTATGTTTAAGAGCATGTGTTTCGGTTTGGCATCTGCGCCATCCAGTTTTCAGCAGATCATGTCTTATATCTTAAGATATATCTTATATCTGCCCGGGTACAATATGTTACCTTGATGATGTCCTCGTTTAGGGTCATACTCAACGCGACGACAATAGAAATTTGGAAAGGGTCCTTTCCAGATACGTGATTCAGGCATGTTGAACCTTAAATGCTATTTCAGTGTCCCAGAATTACCTTTCTTAGGACATAAAATTTCTACAAAGAGCATTTCGCAGTTGAGCGTCAAAATCCAGGCGATTCTTGAGGCTCCGCAGCCAAGTGACAAGAAGACGCTGCATTCATACCTGGCCAGCACGGGATACTATGCAAAATTTATCCTGCAGTATGCCGACATGAAAGGACGACTAAGGAAACTTCTAAGACAAGGACAAGCTTTTGTCTGGGAGTAGGATACTGAATTCAGCTTCCAGTCGATTAAGGAAGTACTTCCTTCGCATGTTGTAGTGGGCATGTTTCAAGCGCACCTACCCCTTATTGTGAAAGTTATCTTCAGATGGTGGTTTTGGAGCCGTTCATCAGAAAAAACGCAGCAATAAGCTCTTTACAGTGGCTTTTGCATCTTATACTCTAGCCACCATAGAAAGACGGTACTCCGTAGGCAAACGTGAAGCATTAGCCTGCCTTTGGCTTGTGAACATTGGCATGTTTTATGGACTGGTTGAATGATGTGTGGTGTTTTATGGCGCAAGGGCTAGGTTTGACCATACAGCGCCATGACAAATGTTCATGTTAGATGAATTATTGATCGCGTGGACAATGCTCCCTTCGTCGCACATGTGGCATGGGTGTAAAAGAGCCGAAAAAACTGCGGATGTGATTGGCTTAAACCTTATGGCAACTAAAATAATGACGCTGACTAGTTAGTGATGTGGGCTATGGCAATTGGGTTAGATTACAACATAATGAAAGAAAACCTAAAAGTGAAACAAGAGCTTCAAAAGAGCTCTGGTACACCAGGGCTGTTAATCACGTGCTAGAATTATCTGGCTAAATTGCTTTCAGAGTGTCTGTTTCAGCTAAAAACTCTAAGACGGTTTGCAGATTAAAAAGCGATTCATTGCTAAGAAAAAAATACCGTGTGTAGAGGTACGTTTTTGCAGTATGCGGAAGGAAAATACATTTTCCTTTGTGCCTCTATTGCAGGGCATTGAATTCTAAGAACTAGAACTGTGAGATTATTACCGCACTTGCTACAAGTCGAAGGATCGCTCCCATTCAAGCGGTAAGAGTGCGTACTGTAAATATGCCCTATTCACAATCGGCAAACAAGTACATCCAAGTACCGTGCTGTTTTCTCATTTATCCACATCCCTAGTTTTGGTCTTGCCATATGTAGCTTGGTTATTACTTGGTCAGTACTTGGTTATTCCATTGTCCCTTGCGAATGCTTCCTTAGCATACGGCGTAGAAAAGACTTCAGGGCTGTGGCAGTGATGAGAATATTTGCATCTCTGTCGTTAAAAGTTAATGACGTTTTCTCTTACCAGTGTATTGTATTACGTGCATTCATATGTTTTCCTTGTACTTTTTTTAATCTTTGCTGCTTTAACCCACGTTTTGTACACATCTTTTCTTTTAACAACCGTGCGTTCCGTTGCAGTCATTGACTTTGGGACCTTCGTCTGCAGACTATGTGTTATTTACTAATTGTTTTTTAATGAAGAATAAACTAAAGCTGAACTGAACTGAAGGCGATGATCTTCTCGGGCCCCTTATGCTGGGGGGTAATGTTCCAGACCAGCTTGCGAATCACCTGGCTGAACGCTTTCTTGAGGTCAATGAATGCAATGTGGAGAGCCTTCTGCGTCTCGCTGTGCTTCTCAAAGAGCAAGCAGTCTTGTCGGGTCATTCTGCAGCCTTTCACGAAGCCAGCCTTGTTGACAGTGTACTAGATATGTCGAATCCATCTGTCGAGGCCACATCCAAATACTTTCATAGTGGGTGAGAGGAGGTGGGCCGGGCTGTAGTTGGTGCAGTCAGCTGGATTGCCTTGCCAGTTTCATACGGGCGCTGTTGTGCTTTGTTGCCAGTTGGCGGGCATAGTTCTGTCTTCAACAATGTCGTTAAAAAACCTGGCAAGCCAAGTAGTGGTGTTCCGATTCCTGGCTTGCGCGAGCTTGGCTACAATGTCATTAGATACTGCTGTCTTGCCGGACTTCTTCTTGAGTGGCTCAGTGTGCTCTTTTGCGCCGATGAGCGGAACGGGGGCGGGAGTAGTTTGGAGGATGGGAGGGTACAGTAACTCTACGGTTCATTGACATCTATATTTAATAACTCTTTGAACACTTCCACTTTCCCTGACATCTGGAAAACTGCCCGTGTGTTTCTTGTACTTAATTCTGGCTGTAAACTTTCTCTTGAAAGTGCTGCTGGAGTGGCTCTATCATCAACATTTAGTTGGCCACTTTCATCGGTGACTCAGTGGAATGGATCAATGTCCTGTGTTCGGTGATGTAGACGTTTGACAAGGTGGAAGAAGCACCCTTCACCTCCTCGCATGCCCAGTCTGTCACTGACCTCCGTCCCGTGGGCCAACTTCTTTTCGGCAACGGCTTTCTTCACAGATCTCCTAGTTTCGGGGTAGACCTCTCAGTTTGGTGATGTTTTATTGCTGTAGAATGCGCTGTAGGGCCTCTTCTTTTCTCGTATTTTGGCCTCAATGTCCTCTGTTCACACAGAAATGTAAATTTCAGCTAATGTCCCTTTTCTGTTATTGTAAGGCCTATTGCATATGCATATGAGCAGTTGCCAAATGGGATGACCCTACCAGCGCTTCCTAATTTAGTTCTGGTAGTGGTTCCTGTATTTTAAATGTATTTGGATAGGTAAAGCACAGTTACTTACTAGTGAAAGCTTCCCCTCGATTTAACGAAAGTACAAATGAGACACATGCAGAGAAAAGAAAAAAAAATTCTGAAGATCTGTCTATTTTATTAACCCTTCTTCTAATTGGCGTCTCAAGTGCGTCAATGTGTTTGGTAATGATGAAGTCGAGTGATGGACACCTGGCACGAAATGCAACTATGTCCACTTGCTACATGAGAGTCCTGCTCCAATAAGAAATTTAACACCTCCGAAGTGATAGAAAGTCCCATGGTTTCGAAACATCTGCACGCTGCAATCCTTAGCACATAACATAGCAACAGTAATAATCAAATATAAACCCATAGCTGGTCCAAGTAAAAAGGAGTTACACAACAAACTTCTCTCATTTTACTGCCAAATGTATTGTAAAACCTCTATTTTCCTAGTACTGAATTTTATTATGAACTTTCATGATGCGGCAATGTTTCTTTTCACTTTTCTGATTTATAAAGGCCATTCTTTCTTTCAAGATGTGTGTTATTGTTTGATGCAAGTCATTTACTGGGGGACAGATTTTAGTATTTAAATTCAACTCTGCTGCTAAAAATGTCTTTTTCCGTATTCGTTTTTTCTTGCTTTCGTGCTAAATATGTTATGTACTTGTGAGTGCCGCTGCTGTGTAGTGGACCTGGGTTTTTCAAGAAGCTGGTGTGACAGCTTTTCTCCCAAATGAGCCTCGAGCTCTTTATTGTCAAAAATGGAATTTGCATTGAATCTATTTTACGTGCCGCATTATTGTTATCACAAAGTATTTAATTTATTCGCATTTAGTCAAAATTTACCGATGTCGCCTAATGTTCTGTGATTATTTGAAGAACTTTGCATGTTCTTGGGGTTGATGACATTATGCCTACATTGCCAAACCATCATTTGTCTTCTTGTGTGCCAAATGAATAAACATTCAGTTGCGCTATACGTAGCATGTTGCTTTTAAGATTTTTAATGTTACCAAACAAAATAAACTTTTCTTGCACTGTACCTATCACATTGCTGTCTGTTAGATATTTTTTAACGCGGACGCTTTATTGGTTCTTGTGTTGTATGTGCATTCCTACTGACCAATGCAGCAGCCTCAGTTTATACGCCATCAAACAATGGCCTACAGTAAGTGTTTAAATTTGGCATGCAATTTTGCGAACTCTCTGTGAAAGCCCACAATGACGCTACAGCACGGAAGGGACGCAAAACACATTCTACCAAGAACCTGGCTGTGTTTACAGCGCTGTTTTGTCGGCAACATAGAAGTCGTTCTCTTGTGCCAGCAAGTACACCACGAACTCGCACGCATCTCCAGTGACAAAAGACCTGGCGTCAACATTTTTGCATTAGCTAGATATGTAAATTAAAGGAGTCAAATATTTCACGAACTGAAGGCTAAACGGAGCATGAGTCAAAGCAATGTTCTGTGATGAACAAGAAAGACGCCTACTAGAAGAACCGTTCTTAAGCATTCAATCAACTGTATTTGATAAGCCATCTGGCACAACGTGTTCATGAAATTCTTGCATATTAGTTATAAATACTTCATCTGACTTGCTACTGGAGAATAGCTGGTTGAAAAAGTATTAAATATTTCATATATTACAGAAATGCATGACATAAGGCGCTACACTATATTATTTCATGGATTGCTCAATCTTCAGCGATTTGTACGCATCCTAGAAGAATTATAATAAGGGTCGTTTTCTTGGGGAACATACAAATATAATTCAAGATTCGGCACTTATATTGACTCCGCTGAATGAACCAATGGCTGTCACACAGTGCAGATAGATCTGCCTACGTGAAGAGACAGTTGTGTGCACTCCGTATTACCTACATGTGTGCTGAAACGTACAAACAGGTAACACACATTGCACATCCGTTTGACATAGGGCCATACACATAAAGGACACATACTACAAGCACAATACGAGTCACTTTCTGGAGGTATACATAAGCGTGAATAAACGTGTGGTATGTAGAAAGTTCACATCCCGGAGGTCACACTAAGGACAAGGAACCATGAAGATCACATAGGGCACAAGAAGGAAAGATGAGGGAAAGACTAAAGCAATGACCATTTTCATAGGAGTTAGTCGCAGGAGTTTTTGCATTTAGCTAGTGCACAAAGCGGTGGAGCGAACGGGCATGACGGAGTATTTTTAACTAAAAAGCTGTCGAGCAGTTTTCATCTTGCATCGCGAGTCCACAAAGTAAACTTAGCGAACACTTCCACAGCACTGTGGAAATTGCAAACACCAGGCAAGGCGACAGCACCACATGTGCGGCCGCTTCAACCGCTCCGGTCCAATATGGCGGTGATACGGCATGGGTATCGCCAAAGGGTGTCACTCCCCTGGACGGCAGGAGGTCGCACTGACATTGAGGCACCCTATTCATTGCGGCAAGCGCCATCGCGGCAGCGTTTCTCGGTTTGTGCGTATGGCTCATGTTCTGCTTCCGTTCCTATGGGATAAAAGGGGAGGTGCTGGGCTGTGATAGTGGACACATTGCAATCGTCCATAACCTTCAGAGAGCGCTTGCAGCTGGCCTCTCTACAGCGTGCTGGCCACGTATGCAGAAGGGGCATGTAAACACGTGCAAGCAACACGGCACCAAGGAGTGTACTCAGCGTTGAGGACATCCAGGTCCAAAGGACGCGACGCAGGAGCGTCTCTGCTACGCAGCCTAACGTGGCGCCTACTGCGAACGAATGTAAACAATGTATACATAGAATTATTGTGCTAATTATTTGAATTCCCTACAGCCCTATAATTTATGCCACGATGGTATGGGCCATGTGAGGCAATGATAATGCTCAACCCTCTCAGAGATTCTGAAGAATGACACACAACAACGCCCCACGGAAGCACGTCTCCCTTTGTGTTCTGCCGACTACGCACGCAAATAGCAGTGGTGCACGCAAGGTAACGTTTATCAACTCGTCACTCTCGTGTTGTACTAAAGACTGAAGAAATTGGATATTCGCCGGCAACATCCCCGCTAATTATCGCCAATCAAAGCAAGCAGCATACAAAACTTCGCTTACATCGATGCCCACAGTGCGAGGGATCCGCATATTTCTTGTCTTTTTTGTGCATATTTCGCTTCAGATACGTCCGTGTTCACAGTGCTTTCATCGAAGCATCCACCACTGTATCTCGGAATAGCGGATTTCACCTTCCCTTCTGCTTGTGCTCGCTTTTCGTCTGCCAACATCATCTGCTTCTGTTCACGCTCTAGTTCCTTTTTCTAGGTTCCGGGCCCGTTCGGCTAGTTCATGCTTCCCGTGCTTGAAGTAATCTAGTCGCGAGCCTAGCATATATATCCACACAAATACCTCTCCGTCTACATTACCTTCTACCTCAGACCACATTTCTTCCGATGTGTAGACAATCTTGGATCAGGCACAACGACTTTCCTTTCACTGAATTCTCTTACCTATACCACCTGAGTCTAGTCATAATATTCCGCGCACTGGATGCGTGGCCTCATTGGGCTGGAAGACGGTCTCCGGCAGAAGAGCGAAAAAGGCTGGCTGGGCCTGCCCTCCTAACCCGGTATCTAAGCAAGGAGGACAAGCCCGCGCGGGGCACGTGAGTGCACGTTGCGCGTTTTTTAACATTATAAATCGGGTAGTAAAGGCTTCGTGCGTGCCTCCCAAGCCCCAGGAGCATATCAAAAGTGTGCTGCGACCTAGAGGCGGCTTGAATTTGGAGAAAATTGGTGCCACTTCAGTGGGCAAAGCAATCACCGAGACGGCAGGTATAAGTCTGGAACAGAGGATGGATGATGTAATTTTTCCAAATGTTATTGAAAACATTTTGGTGGCCAGTACCCCCTTAGGAGAAAATGCAGAAAGATGTGTGCACATCAAACCTATTACCGTCACTAGTAAATCCTAGTAGGTCAACGGCTATGAAACTGCTCCTAGCGATACATTCTAAGGGGTTACGACAAACGTGGACATCGCGGAGTGGCAGGCAGCCTCTGAGAGAAACAGTATGAAAGTACGCAACCCACTAGCGCTCGGCGTCAAGAGAATCAAGGATTCTGGATCAATTATCATTGTCTTTACGGATATCATGTGCCAAACTTTGTGAGATACGGAGCTACCTTGGTGCTCTGTTTACTATACCGCACAAAAGTTGACCTAAGCTACACTTGTGGCAGGATTGGTCATCGAGCGAGCGCCTGCACGCCACCTGGAACTACGGAATGTAGGGGCTGCGGCTTGCGTAAGCCAAGTGAATGGCACTTGCGTGAGCCGAAATGCAAGTTGTGCGATGGCTTGCATAAAACGGCTGACAAGGTGGGCAAAAAGCGGCACATAATTCCATGCGTGGTACGTGTGAGACGTCAGGAACACACGAGAGAAAAGTGCACGAAGACACAGGGGGCTTAAGAGGAGCCGCCAGTGGCGAGCGGTCGCCCCCCTTCCAGGAAGGGGTCTCGCTCGCGCAGTCGCTCCCGACATCGTGCGTCATCAAGAGAACTAAGATCAAGCAGAATCCGGAGTCGCTCCTGCTCCAGGGAGCCACAGGTGCGATTCTCGCCTAGTGGAGGCGTTGACTCTTGAGCTCACTCAATCAAAGACAAAGAGAAGGGCGCGGGCCAGCTGTCGGAAAGTGAGATTCGCAGTCCACACAGAGATAGAAGTGTATTGTTAGAAAAGGAGGATAACAGCCTAAGGGCGGCAGCCAATAAGCTTAAACTAGAGCTAGTTGAGGTGTGCAGGGAAATCACTCGTAACATGTCCGCTTCGTCAGAGCGTCCGTCGGTTAATGAGCTTCCGAAGTCTTTGGAGGTGGTCACGCTAGAAGGCGGGGCCCTAGAGTGGCTCCCAAAAAGAGGGCCCTCGATCAGTCGAACCAGTTGCGAAGATCCGGCACTTACAATGACTTCGCTGAATATATTTGACTGTCAAACAGTGCAGATAGATCTGCTTACGTGAACAGTCAGTTGTTTGTGCACTCCGTATTACGTACATGTCAATTGGGCGGATGTTTATGTGGAAGAAAACGGAAGAATTTCATAGGACATCTTTCTACAGAAAGTTAAAGGTTGCTATGAAGAAGCTTTTCCTTTGCGTTATGCAAAAAACACATAAAAATGTAGGAAACCATAGGTAACAAAAGAGTTATTTCAGAAAATAAAAGTCCATGATATCTTGTACCGTCAATTTATTCATCTAAAATATATCTCTATTCTAACTGAATATAAGAAAATTCGAAACAAGTTAAACCCTGATATCAAGAAAGCTCGATGTGAATATTACAAGAATACGTTTATTGCTATTTCTGATGACCCGAAAGAGATTTGAAACACTCTACGATTTCTTATTGCTCAACAACAGAACAGCATGCCTGGTACACCAATTACTGATGGTGTCGAATACAGTAAAGATACTTTATCGCATAAATTCAATTTCCACTTTTTATCTTCACGCGCATATTCATGTTCCAGCACTCAACTATGTGCACAGAAATATATATCCTCTTGCATTACGAATTTTATATTTATGTCTCCTTGCAGTGAATTAGAGATAAATTCTTTTCTTAAGAAGCTAAACAAAGATGCTGCTGCTGGTAATGATGGCACTAAAGCGACTCCGATTTTTTTCGTTGCCAATCTTTTGTTAGCACCTTCGCAACATATCTGTAACAGAGCATTACAAGAGGCATTTTTCCATTTAATAATAAAACAGCTAGGGTTGCGGTCTTGCACAAAGCTGGTCCTATCAATAATCTTAACACTTCTCGACCGCTTTCAGTATTACCCTTTTTCTCAAAGGTTTTAGAGCACATAATAAAAACAAGACTAGCCAAGTTTCTTGATGAACATGCACTGCTTGTCAAGGAATAATTCAGCTTTCGCGAAAAAAAATCTACAGAAACAGCTTTACTTTGTATCAAAGAAAAATTAGATAAGAATATTGATAGCAAGAAGTTCACCCTAGCAATTTTTTAGAATTCCTAAAAGCATTTGACTCGGTTAAACATGATGTACTATTTGAAAAATTACCACATTGCCACATTCGAGGGTATCTCTGCAATTAATACGTAGGTACTCAGCAGACATGCTGCAGTATACTTCTCTTCACGCGTATATATCTCAGCTACAGCCATTGAAATTCGGTGTACCACAAGGTTCTATACTCGGTCCACTATTTATTATTATCTACATAAATGATATCGTGCCGGTACCACAAACTTCCTCTATAGTTTTGTACGCGGATGATACCAGCTTGTTTTTCTCTGGCAGCCATTTAAGAGATTTAGAAAAGGCGGCAAACGAGTGGTTGATCTCGCTTTCACACTAGCTTGAATGTAACCAGCTAGAAGCAAACGTTAGTAAACCTAAATTTATTTTATTCAAAGGCAGAAATAAGCGCGAAGATTACACCATGTCTCTTCGATTTAAAATAATGACATTGAGCGTGTCCCTTTGTTAAAATTCTTAGGTGGCCTTTTTCGTGAAAACTTGAGTTGGACACCGCAAATCAACAAAGTACATGCCAGCATGTCTACCTCAATTTCTGTCTTATATAAACTTAGGTCTCTGGCATCAAACTGGCTAAAGCTCCACTTATACTATTAATTGGTTCGTTCTCATCTCCATTACTGTCTCTTAATATGGGGTACGACTTCAAGAACGAACCATGAAAGGTTAATAATTGTAGAAAAGAAAGTTCTTCGCTGCATAGAAAATCTGGAGCCAACTGAGCACACTGCGTCATTTTTTAGCGAGTTTAAATTGCTTACTGTTAACCAACTTTAAAACCTTAAACTCGCCTTGTATATTCGCAAGGAAATTGGAAATGAAGTGAGTAGTTGTATGGTACACTGCTACCCTACTAATGGTCCCTATGATATCCGACACGAGCGACTTAGAGTACCGTTATTCAGAACCATTTACGGAAATCAAACATTGCTCTGCCTAATACCTAACCTTCTTCGCAAAGATAGTTATATCCACGAAGTTATTGAAACATGTACTTCTATACACAGTTTAAAGAAAAATGTCCCAATCTACTTACCGCCTGGTACTGTGTCGTAAACAAGTTCTTGAGTTGTATAAATTTTGTTGTTGTTCTATAACCTTTGTACTCTGCTTCGTTTTCTAACAGTTATACATTGCTAGGAATGCTATGTTACATTTTGTATAGTGCTTGCAGAATCTTGTACTCTTTAATATGTTGGCAGCTATGTACGCGTTTCTTCTTGTTATGAGTTATTGCTGTTGCATTATCGTGCGATTCTGTTACTTAATTTTAAGATGCCTAATCGCGATGTTACTTCTGTTCTTGAACAATTTCTTTTCTGGTGCTCTAATGTACAAACCTATTGTTTTTCTTTTTTTATTCTCAGAGCTTCTGAGCAAACGTATGGGTGAAGGGACCTTAGTCAGGCAGAGTTCATCTGCCTTTAGTCCTTTGAACCCAGGCAATGTATGTCTGAATAAAGTGAAACTGAAAAAAACTGAAACGTGCGCTCAAATGTACAGACAGGTAACACACAGTGCACATCCATTTAACATCCTGCCGTAAACTTAAACGACCGATCCTACAAGCACAATAAAAGTCACTTTCTCGAGGTATACATAAGGGTGAATAAAGATGTGGTAGATAGAAATCTGGCATCCCAGAGGTCACAGTAAGTACAAGGAACCATGAACATCACACAGGGCACAAGAAGGAAAGATGTAGTAAAAATAAGGGCAATGGCCATTTTCATAGTGGTTAGTCATAGGAGTTCTTGCGTTTATCTATTGCACAAAGCAGTTCAGCAAACAGGCATGACCGAGTACTTTTAACTAAAAAACTGTCGCGCAGTTTTCATCTTGCGTCGCGAGCCTGCAAAGTAAACTTAGCGAACACTTCCACAGCACTGTGGAAATTCCAAATACCAGCCGAGGCGGCAGCACCACACTGACCAATCCACGTCCATGTACGGCGGCTTGAACCGCTCAGGGCCAATATGGCGGCGCTGCGGCACGGGTCTCCTCAAAGGATGTCAAACCCCTGGATGATGGGAGGTGGCGCAGACATTTATGCACCGTATTCATCCTGGCCAGCGCCATCGCGGCAGCGTTTCTCGGTTTGTGCGTATGGCTCACGCTCTGCTTCCTTTCCTATGGGAAAAAGTGGAGGTGCTGGGCTGTGATAGCGGACATTTGCAATCGCCCTAAAGCTTCAAAAACGCTAGGAGCTGGTCTCCTTACAGCCCGCTGGCCACGTATGCAGAAGCAGCAAGTAAACACGCGCAGGCGAAATGGCTCCAAGATGTGCCCTCAGCGCTTAGGACACCCAGGCCCGAAGGAAGCGACGTAGAAGCGTCTTCGCTACGCGGACACATTGAAATCGTCCATAAGCTTCAGAGAACGCTTGGAGCTGGCCTCCCTACAGCCTGCTGGCCACGTATTGTTAGATACGGGACCGTTTCCTGAGCCTACTTCGAGTTCCCCAGACCACATCGAATCGCACCACAGCTAATTAAGGAGCGCAGAAGCAGGGATACCACATTCCCGAGGCGCGGCACTTGCAAACAAGTTGGCGGCCCCCACTTTGTGTGCCGCAGGTGGAGCTATTTACTGCTTGACTCTTCCCAAATGTGAAGCGAGAGCCTGGCACTGTTGCGGGTAAAGTGGGTCCCGAAGCAAGATGGCTGTAATGCGCCGTGAAAACCTGGTGGCGTCGCCCCCATCCATCTATTGTGACGGCGCATTGCAAGTCAGCAAGGCAAGACCGCAGGGAGAAGTAAACCCTCGGACAATGGGGGATCAAGTAGCGACTCTCTTCGCCGGGTGTGACACCATCGCACGGGCGCCTACCATTGGCCGAAAATGACGACACCCGAGCGGGCTCGCCGACTGGCCGAAAATGGCCTCACCTGAGCGGGCTCTCCCATTGGCCGAACGTGACGTGTCTTCGAGCCACCGAAGGGCTTAAAAGACACAGACGGGGAGCAGCAGGAGAGGATTCTTAGAGCATTCCTAGAGCATTCCTTGATTCATCTTTTTCGAGCTTCTTGCCGCGGGCCGCAGCGTTTGAGTTGCTGCCTGCCCGTAATGGCTTTAAGACTGTCAATTGACTCTCACTGTAAACATGTAAATAAACCTCCCAAGTGTTTCATCTCAAAGTCCTCCTCAACTCGTACAACTGGTTGCTAGCGGTGGGATCGCCTCCAAATGCAACAACTGGTGGCAGCGCTATGGATCAACCTTCGTCGAGAGAAATCCTGAGGAACCCGGAACCGAGGATCCGGTTCCGAGGAGTCCCGAGGATCCGGGAAGAGCGAAGAAGAGCGAGCCTTCAACCCAGAGAGTCCAGAGGAACCGGGAACCGCGGACCAATGAACCAGATGGCAGGGTGCTGCTACCGTTAGTGAGCGCGTGGTTCTTTTCTTTTTGATTCGCCAGACTCAAATGTTGTGTGTTCATTCTGATAGTTCTAGGAATCGGGAATTTGTTGCATTGTGTGTTTGCACAAATTAATGAAGGAAAACAGTTCTAACCACAAGTCGGGGCAGCTGCCATGGATCTTAGAAGGTTGGCGAGGTTAGACTTGTTGGTGTGCGACGATTTGGGAGTTAAAGCGGACGAACAGATGAAAACGCCAGCTATCATACAGGTGATTGAAGATAGCAGCAATGATGATAAAAGCATTGAGCGTGCTTGGGAGGTGATACAAAACCACGGGAGCGTGAGCGTCGTGAACGTAAGAGTGAGCGTAAGCGTGAAGAACGCGAGAATGAACGGAAGCGTGAGCTTCAAGAACTTACTCTTAGGTGCGAGCGTCAAGAACGTGAGAATGAAAGTGAACGTGCGTATCAAGAACGTAAGCGTGAGCGTGAGCAAAAGTACGAGAAAGAGAAAGCAGTATTGATCAAACAGATACAATATTGTGACTAGTTAAAGGCACAGAGACAACGGCTGTCTGAAAATTCTGTAGGCAGTACGGAGCACAAGAATGAGGAAGTGTCTAGCGGATTTTCGCCAAAATCCGATGAGAAGAGTAGTGGCTGTGCGATTGGCTGCACATTCTTAGGTGAAGGGAAAAAGGCTAGCTGCTAACGATGCCTTAGTGGCAACAGAGACCGTTAAAGGCAGCAGTGAGAGCGACGAGATGCTCTGCCAACAGATGACTGTAGAGACAGCTAGGCCAGCTGCGAGCAAATTGGCACAGTTAGCGCGCGCGTGCGTCGCTTGTAATGTTAGCGAGGTTGCTAGCGAAGAAAAGGGTACTGCTGACCCGATAGAGACGAGCATCCATGTCGAGTCAGATCTCCCTACCGAAGAGGAGTGCCAGCTGGACGTTGCAGTTGAGGACAGTTCTCAGGATTGCGAGCTCCATAGCTCAAGGAAAGACAATTGTATTGTCCAGGCATCGGTGCAGCTCTCCACCAGTGTAGGTAGCCACGAGAGCGATGATTTAGTTAAGAATCATTCAGACTGTGCGGGTAAGAGACCGATCAGGGCCGACGAGATGTGTAACAGCCAGCACGAGGCGCGAGAGAGCGGCATGAAAAGTAATTCAAAGAAAAAGCGCCGCAGAAAGAAGCGCGCTAAAGATAGGAATGCGGTGACTAATGTAGCACCGCCAAAGACGGCGAGAGACCGAAAAGGGCAGGGCGCGAGGAAAAGAAAGGTGCGGTCTTCACTGACGATGTTGACGCATCCTAAACGTTCGAGCCACAGGTTAAAAGGAGACCGAGAAGCATGTTCTGCACGGACGCCGACAAAGGGCACGGGGCAGTTAAATTCCTCGTCGTTCCGTCGTTCTTTTCGAAGCTCAGCGTGTAGTAGAAAGAAGCGCAAGGTGGTAAGACGAGACCAGGTGGAGAGTAGCGACGCGGTCAATCGAGGTCGTGCTGAAAGCGGGGCGCCAGGACGCAAATTGCCAGGGGACTGTAACGTCTTGGGGGAGCTGATAGTGAGTCAGCCCTTTTGTTGTTCCTCGGTAGCCAGGGTAGCTTTCGGACAGCGACCACCTCGGTATGGCTCAAAGTAAGAGTCAGACGTAAGCATTTGGAACGGGAGGCCAAGAAAGCTTCCGTGGAAGTAAAGCATGTTGTTTTGTTTTATTTTTTGAGCATCGGAGCATTTTCGCGATTTAAGTTTCTTTCAATATGTAAAAGTGTGAGCTCTGTTTATGTTTTGTTTGAGAAGCTCGAGATTTGAAAGACGCGTTTTTTTGTAAACATGTAGTATCGCGAGGTGTTCATTATTAAGTAGATAGGCTTTCTTTTTTGTGTGTGTGCGTAACCTGAGTGTCAAGGTTATCGGTGAGAAGCCTATCGTAACGCGCGTGTGTTTTAGTTAACCTTCTTTTTTATGTGTTTTTTTGTTTTCTAAGGTTAAGCGCGTAGGTTTTCAGTGAGTGCATGATTTGCACTGAGAAGCGTTCTTGGTTCCATTAGCGCGCGTCCTGTGCGGACGGAAGGAAGCAGATTTTGACTGGGTTGCTCGTGAGTGTTGAGGGCAGCCGTATTCTGACTTCTCTGGTTAGCGTGCCTGGAACTAGTTATTAGAAGACGCATTATTTTAAGGGTTCTGCGGAGTGCTAAGTCCCGCAAGTTTAATTGTTCGTTTAGGTTACGTGTCCTGTAGGGACTAAAGGAAGAAACGTAAGTAAGCATAATAAAAAGTTTGCCTACGACGCAAGTACGCGTTCTGATTAGTGACCACAAGGCTAGCGCGCTTGTGATTACGCAGTTGTGAAGTTGACCAGACTGTTCAGTGGCACCAATACGTGCGATAAGTACGCCACTGCGATAGGTTGGAAACATGCTGTTCGAGTAGTTAGGCCACTTAAGTTATGTTCGGCTGTTTTCATTGTTTGTTTGCAATGGCAACGACCCATTGTTCTGCTACAACAATTACACTCTGGTCCTGTCGGCATTCGGGGAGAAATGGATAGTGGTTTGGAAAGTTGGTTGGAACTGCTTTGTCAAAATTGGGGAAATAAAAGATCAGGGTTCATTTTGACTCAGTAATAGCCTGGCGAGTAAGGGGTGAAGAGCCTGCGCTTACACGTGGTGCAGCGCTGTGTTGTTTTGTTTGTTTGACATACGTTCTCCAGGGCCCAGGATCCCGAAGATCGTCACACGAGGCTCGACACCAGTACCCTGCAGGTTATTTCAGCGTTCCTCATGGCCAGCGAATTAAGTTGACCGGCCATTCCGAACTTCCGGGGCGAGGACGAGCTGTTAGACACGGGACCGTTTCCTGAGCCTACTTCGAGTTCCCCAGGCCACATCGAATCGCACCACAGCTAATTAAGGAGCGCAGAAGAACGGATACCACATTCCTGAGGCGCAGCACGTGCAAACAAGTTGGCGGCCCCCACTTCGTGTGGCGCAGGTGGAGCTATTCACTGCTTGACTCTTCCCGTAAGTGAAGCGAGAACCTGGCATTGTTGCGGGTAAAGTGGGTCCCGAAGCAAGACGGCTGTAATGCGCCGTGAAAACCTGGCGGCGTCACCCCCATCCATTTATTGTGACGGCGCATTGCAAGTTAGCAAGGCAAGACCGCAGGGAGAAGTAAACCCTCGGACAATGGGGGACCAAGTAGCGACTCTCTTCGCCGGGTGTGACGCCATCGCACGGGCACCTACCATTGGCCGAAAATGACGACACCCGAGCGGGCTCGCGCATTGGCCGAAAATGGCGTCACCTGAGCAGGCTCTCCCATTGGCCGAACATGACGTGTCTTTGAGACACCGAAGGGCTTAAAACACACAGACCGGGAGCAGCAGGAGAGGATTCCTAGAGCATTCCTAGAGCATTCCTTGATTGATCTCTTTCGAGCTTCTTGCCGCGGGCCGTAGCATCCGAGTTGCTGCCGGCCCGTAATGACTTTAAGACTGTTAATTGACTCTGACTGTAAATAATGTAAATAAACCTCCCAAGTTTTTCATCCCGACGTCCTCCTCAACTCCTACAATATGCAGAAGGAGCATGTAAACACGCGCAAGCAAAACGGCTCCAAGATGTGTCCTCAGAGCTCACGGCACACAGGCCCGAACGAAGCGACACAGGAGCGTCTTCGCTACGCGGAGACATCGCAATCGTCCATAAGCTTCAGAGAACGCTTGGAGCTGGTATCCCTACAGTCTGCTGGCCACGTATGCAGAAGGAGCATGTAAACGTGCGCAAGGAAAATGGCTCCAAGGTCTACACTCAGCGCTGAGGACACCCAGAGCCGAAGGAAGCGACGCAGGAGCGTCTTCGCTACGCAGCAAAACGTGGCGCAGACCGCGAAGGAATGTATACAAGTTATAATACAATTATCGTGATAATTATTTGAATTGCTTACAGCCCCATAACCTAATTAAATCCTAATATTTATGCCACGATGCGATGTGCCATTCGAGGCATTGATAATGTTCAAGCCGCTCAGAGATTCTGAAGAATAACGCACAACAACGCGTCAAGGAAGCACGTCTCCCTGTGTGTTCTGCTGATTACGGAGACAAATATCAGTGGTGCACGCAAGGTAACGTTTAACATAAAGTCACCACTCTCGCGTTGTACTAAAGGCTGAAGAAATTAGATATCCGCCGCCAAAATCACCGCTAATTATCGCCTGTCAAAGCAAACAGCCTACTAAACTTCGCTTACGTCGATGCCCATATTGTGTGCGGTTCGCATATTTCTTGTCTTCTTTGTCCATTTCTCGCTTAAGATCCGTCCGTGTTCACGGTGCTCTCATCAAAGGATGCACCGTTGCATCTCGGAATGGCGCCCTTGAACTTCCCTTCTGCTTGTGCTCGCTTTTCTTCTGCCAACAAGATCTGCTTCTGATCAGCTTTAGTTCCGTTTTCTAGGTTCCCGGCTCGTTCAGCTAGTTCATCCTTCTCGTGTTATAAATAATCTAGTCGCGGCACTAGCACACATATCTTTCTCACAATGTCCTGCCCATCCACATTACCTTCCACCTCAGACCAAATTTCTTCCTATGTGTATGGAATCTCGTATATGGTACAACTATTTTCCTTGCCCGGAATACTCTAACCTATACCACCTGAATTTATTCATAATGTCCGGTGCACTGGAAGTGCGGCCTCATTGGGCTGGAAGACGGTCTCCGACAGAAGAGCGAGAAAGGCTGGCCGGGTCTCCCCTCCTAACCTGGTCTCTATGCAAAGAGGCCACGCTGGCGCTAGGCAGGTGATCGCAAGTGGCGCGTTTTCTAACATTATGAATAGGGTAGTATAGGCTTCGCGCATGCCTATCAAGCCCCAGGAGCATATCAAAATTGTGCTGCGCCCCAGAGGCGGCTTGGATTTGATGAAATTTGGTACCTCTTCAGTGGGCAAAGCAATCACCGAGACGGCGGGCATAAGTCTGGAGCAAACGATTGATGATGTAATTTTTCCAAACTTTATTCAAAACACTCTGGTCGCCAGAACCAGAATGTAGGGGAAGCGGTTTGCTTAACCCAGGACAATGGCATGTGTGTGAGCCGAAATGGAGGTTGTATAAAACGGCTGTAAAACGATTGCAGCTTGCATAAAACGGCTTGGAAGGTGTGCTAAAAGCGGCACTTAATTCTATACATTGTACGTGTGAGACGTCAGGAGCGCACGAGAGAAAAGCGCACAAAGACACAGGTGAGTGAAGAGGAGCCGCCGGTGACTCGCTCGCGCAGCCGCTCCCGCTGCCACTCCCGGCAACGTGCGTCATCAAGAGAACTAAGATCAAGCAGAAGCAGGCGTCGCTCCCGCTCCAGGGAACCACAGGTGCGCTTCTCGTCTGGTGGAGGCGTTGACTCTTGGGTTCACACGGTCGATAGCAAAGAGAAGGACGCGGCCCAGCTGTCGGAAAGTGAGATTCGCAGTCCGCACACAGATAGAAGTGTGTTGTTAGAAATGGAGAATAGCATCCTCAGGGCTGCGGTGAATACGCTTAAACTAGAGCTAGTTGAGGTCCGCAGAGAAATAACTCGTAACAAGTACGCTTCGTCAGAGCGTCCGTCGGTTAATGAGGTTCCGGTCTATGGAGGTGGTAACGCTAGAAGGCGGGGCGCATGAGTGTCCGCCTTTTAAAAAGGGCCCTCGATCAGTCAAACCTGTGCAAACCAAGGCGAAATCGGAGATTAAGGAGGCTTTCCCTTCCATTACCGATAGCATCAGACAAACCAATGACCGACTTAGTCGTATTGAGTGTAGCATGGTGGAATCTGGAATCAGGCTTCAAAAGATTGAGACGTATCTTAATGAGACAGTAATTTCCGTCATGGAGAAAATCTGTCCCGAAACGCAGGGCAGGTCTCTCAGTAACTCTCAACTGAATAAGATATCTCCAAATAATCAGGAAGGTGGCGGCTAATAGGAATTTCAGAGTTTGGCAATGGAACTGCAGAGGAATCAGTCCTAAAGAGGCTGCCCTCTTGCCGGTAAATAAATCGGAGGCAGAGGAACCACACGCAATTATACTTCAAGAAACACTGACGATCTATCTTTCTATCGCGGGCTACAAGGTGGAGTCTTTTCGAGGAGGTAGGCAGGGGTGTCACGATTCTGATAAAACGGGAAATTCCTTTTGTCCGGCATGAGCTCCACGCGGTACACACTAACGTATGACGAAGGGCTCACCTTTGGCCGGCATGCTCAAAAGCGGTACACCTAGTAAGTTGAACGCTTTAATGAGGTCTCGGCCACACAGATTGGGTCCTTTGCATCCATCATCATCATCATCATTATCATAATCATCATCAGCCTGGGTACGCCCACTGCAGGGCAAAGGCCTCTCCCATACTTCCCCAACTACCCCGGTCAAGTACTAATTGTGGCCATCTTGTCCCTGCAAACTTCTTAATCTCATCCACCCACCTAACTTTCTGCCACCCTCTGCTACGCTTCCCTTCCCTTGGAATCTTTTGCATCCAAGCAAGCACGGTCAAGGTGCCTGCCACAGAATGCCCTCCTGTGGAAACGTTGAGCTTAAACTCTCCGCGGACCGCAAGTATCCCAAGGAAACAAGTTCAACGGGCAGTCTTGGAGCTTAGGTCAGGCTACCCGATGTTGTATATACGTTGTTCACTATATGACTGCAACGGGCGACCCTGTGTCTAGCTGCACGGTGACCGGAACTGTGTCCAACTGCAACGTACACACCAGCGGCTTGAGTGTCTCGAGAGACGCCACGTAGTCTTCAGCAGCAGCCAGCATGAATAGGCCATCAGCTTCGCTGGCGTGATCCTTAGGACCCAGCATGCTGAAGTCCTGGTGTGACGCTCTTGGTGCGGTAGGCAATTCATCTGTGCGAGGGAAGCACACCCTCGCCCGGTGCCCACGTTGACTGCACTTGTAGCGTACAGCTGAGCGGAAACGTCATTTTTCTACGCTATGGCCCTTGACCATCCCGCTTAAAGCATGACATTCGGCGTCCCTTCCTCGAAGCGCCTTTCTCTCTCACCGCATACACGCTTGCGTCCGACTTGGCCGTGCCTTTTCCGTTTTCGTTCTCATCTGCCAGCTCAGCTGCCAGTGCTACTTCGTCGGCCTCACTTCTGGTCAGGCCTTTTTTCGCTAGAAGTTGCCGACGCACAGTTTAGCTTTGCAACCCGCATACAATCCTATGTCGCAGCATTATGTCCAGGCTGTCTCCGAAATCGCACGTGTTTGCAATCTGATGAATGGCTAGAAGAAATTCTTTGGCTGGCTCACCTGGCAAATGGCTGCGCGTGAAGAACTTGCGCGACAGGGCTATCTCGTTAGGCTCCGGCGAAAAGTATTGTTGCAGAAGGGCAACGACATCGCTGTACAAAAGTTCGTTCACCTTGGCGGGCGCGCAGCGTCCGGCAATCACGCCCACCGTGTTGGTGCTCGGCGCCGCGACGAGTAAAGCCCGTGTCTTCTTGTCCGTCATGCCGTGGCCCTCGAAGAATACGTCCAGACAAACTTGGTACGCTGGCCATTTGTGGGTGGCCTCGTCGAACGGTGGTGGGCCTGTACAGTTGGCCATTCCGTTTTTTCCTGGTGGTGTTCGTCTGATCATCTCCTCCTCGCCGCCACTGACGTCAGCACTGATAATGCCAACAAGGAAAAGGCCAACTTTATTGTCGTGGGCGTTGTTTTTATGCCCCCAGATCCTAGGGTAAGAAGAAGAGGGGGAACGGAAAGTGATAACCACCAGATACTTTGCGATAGCCGCCGCGCGCGGTGTGCACGCTGACATGAGAACATTTTGCACGCGATGATTATGCGCCAATGGTACCTCCTAGAGCTTTCCTTGAGGAGTGCGAAGTGATTCCTTCTTTTCAAGCGCAGATTGCGGGTGGTTAGGAAATTTCGCGAGTCCTTACAAGACAGCAAGTGCTACTTTGCTTGTAAAATCTATTTGTACGCGGGGCTAACAGATATAAAAGTGATAGCAAAATCAAATCAGCGCATATGATATCTGCAAGCGTCCACTAGCAATGCTTTTTTATGCGACATAGTATGTAGCGAATAAAAGTAAGCGGCGTTGACAGCAGCCAAAGACTTCTCTGCTGGATGTTTTCGGTGTTATAAGAAATTAAAGAAAGCGTAGCATTAGCTGACCTACTTACTTCTAACGTCGGGGCTGTGTGGTGACACAACTTCTTTCAGCTTATATATAGGACTTCAATCTTTTAATTCACTTGCTTGCGCTCGGTCAATTTCATTTATTTCATTTATTTTTCCCTTATAGGCCCGAAGGTATTACATAAGGGGGGAGCGAAATCAAGATCAAAGAGAAAGAATAAATTGAATGGCTTGTAGACTATTGTACTCTAAACCACACCCACAGGATATCAACCCTAACTATCTACTTGGGGCACAATCACACTGCAAGAATAGCCAACTCACGTTAGGTGCTGCTGCAGATTAGTCTTTATTATGGGGTTTTACGTGCCAGAACCACTTTCTGATTATGAGGCACGCCGTAATGGAGGATTGCGGAAATTCCGACCACCCGGGGGTTCTTTGACGTGCACCTAAATCTATGTACACGGGTCGCGGGATTCGATACCGCGACCTCGTGCTCAGCAGCCTAACACCATAGCCACTGAGCAACCACGGCGGTTCCTGCAGATTAGTCACTAAGACGGCGTTGCGTCTTCCAAGATCACCAAGTAATTTGTTTGAGTTGTCATACTCGGCTACTTGGATCATGAGTTAAGCAAAGTATAGGTCTTTCATACAATATTATTGTGCTATTTGGGGAAGCCGGGTCAACTCGTGCCAATTACCAAAGCGCCGTGAGATTTCCGGTCGCTGCATAGGAAAGAGTAAGAGGGCTCGCAGATGCAAAACGGATGCCCATTATTTCCAAACCCAAGTTCTTTACGGACAATTAACACATCGCACTAGAAATAAAACCTCTTTATGAAAGATATGTCATGGTAGAAAAGCATTCGAACATTCAAATGATAAAAAAGAACGCACCTATCAGACTCGCAGTCGACCAGTTGCACAATGGTGACACAGTTGAGTATCTGAGCTTAGTTGTGCAATTATACAGATAGGTAGCTTCCAGTATGGCTACACTGCTGCAGCTTTATGGTGTGGCTTCCTCTGCATGAAAATAATTTGAAAATATTAGAAGGGGGGGGGGTAGGCAGGCAGAGCATCTGCGATACAAAAATCAACTATTTAACCAGTGTAGGTGCGCTGGGAAATTATATAGTACGTTCGCTCATATTAAAGCAATGGAAACGGCTTATCGTACCATCAAACATGTACTAGGTAATTAAAAATTGCTCGTCTTCTGAATGAAATCAACGTGAGCAATTATTTAGGCAACTACCAATGATTGACTTCATTGCCACTACAAATAGTTGATGAACATAATCCAATTGAAAATCACTCGTGGCTGGAATTTAAAACTAATTAGTCATAGCAATTCTCCACAAACGCTCAATCTTTAATTAAGCAGCTTACGCCTATGAAAATGGCCATCACCTTTACGTTTACTATATGTTTCCTTCTTGTGCCCTATGTGACCTTTGTGTTTCCTTGTCCTTTGTGTGAACTAGATGAAACATATTTCATGCGTACCGCAGGCTTTGCTCATGTCTTCTCACGATTGGAGGAAGTAAGCCTAATCTTTCCTGTAGCATGTCCTTTGTGTTTACGGAAGGATGTTACCTGGCTGTGCACTCCTTCGAGTGCACATCAAGGTAACATAGAGTGCACACAGTGATTATCTTTTAACACATGCCACAGATAGATCATCTACCTGTAAGATGTATTATTTACTGGCCCATCCAGGTAAAAAGAAAGGGAGGGGGGTTCGGCCTTTTAGGAGCTCGGTACTATTATGACCTAACTTTCTGCCGCCCCCTGCTACGCTTCCCTTCCCTTGGGATCCAGTCCGTAACCCTTAATGACCATCGGTTATCCTCCCTCCTCATTACATGTCCTGCCCATGCCCATTTCTTTTTCTTGATTTCAACTAAGATGTCATTAACTCGCGCTTGTTCCCTAACCCAATGTGCTATTTTCTTATCCCTTAACGTTATACCTATCATACTTCTTTCCATAGCTCGTTGCGTCGTCCTCAATTTGAGTAGAACCCTTTTCGTAAGCCTCCAGGTTTTTGCCCCGTAGGTGAGTACTGGTATGACACAGCTATTATACACTTTCCTCTTGAGGGATAATGGCAACCTGCTGTTCATGATCTGAGAATGCCTGCCAAATGCACCCCAGCCCATTCTTATTCCTTTCCTTTACTACTCTACAAAAATTATATACACTAAGAAGAAGCAGGAGGGAGCGGGTGCACATCACGCCGGCTCCGTAATCAACCAATGTTTTTGTAGCACAAATCGCCAAAAAGCCACCCGCTATTGCACACCAACGGACTCAGCTATTACCCAGGGACAAGTGGATACAGAAAACTAGGTGGGATTCCCATTTTTCAAGCCTCTACGACAATTTAGGCCAGACCTCGTGGCGGGAGAGCCGTGAGGCCACGCGCCGGCGTCGGCTTCCTCAACAATTGCCGATCAATTTCTCAATATTTGAAGTCACCGTAAAGGGGCGCAGCGTATCCCAGGACGAAATGGATATAAGCAAGGAATGGAAGGAGGTCAGGCACAGAAGATCAGACCGGCAAACCTCCCAACATTGCGAGAGCACCTTGAGCACCGAGAGCACCGAGAGCGCAACAATAACCCGTGGAAAGGCAGGCTAGAGCAAATACGCAAAGCAAGCAGCATGCCACATTTACCTAAAGGGGATTACAAGATGGTCATCAGACCACATGGAGGATTCAATATATCTGAGCACGGTATAGTCCACCTCACAGCGGCGGCACGAGATGCGGCAGGCATCCCTCGAGAGGATAGGGAGGATGCCATTGCCTGCCCCAAAAACTATCAAAATATCCTGATCGTCAGTACATCGGATCAAGAGCGTGCAAACAAATATCAGGAAGTAGCACGTATCTCGATTCACGACACATTTTACGAGACCAATGCTTACGAGACAGCGCCTGACATGACGGACAAAGGAGTCATCACAGGAATCCCACTCGACGAGGGTGCAAGAGACATCACAGCAGTGGTGGTTACGAGCAAAAACCCAACGGTGGTAGCAGCAGCAATACTACTATAGTGATTGTGCTCTTTGAAGGACACAAAGTGCCCACGTACATCCAATACAGGGCAGCGCTACTCCCTCCATGTAAAGGAAACAAGTTGATTTCTGTCACCACATCAACAGACTTGGGCACAGAGGACATGCATGTCCCAACCCCCACGTGATTTGTGCGGGATGTTGAACGTCAAGCCCAGATAAAGACAATAGGTGCCAAGCTAAATGTCAGGTATGCGGCAAGGACTATCCGACCTCAGACAAAACGTCGAAAGCCAAATTCAAGAAGCCCTTCATCGTTAAACAAAGCCAATGGCACAGACTGCAACGAGAACGACAAGGAGAGCCGCATTCTCTATCAGCTCTCTCTGATATCACCGTCATCGAGTCAATTCGAGCGCTTGGAGGCAGTGCACACAAAGGGACTTCGCTTGGCGATGGGAGTTCCAACGGCGGCTTCAAACAAGAAAGTCACTAATGAGGCAGAGTCTCTCCCACTGCGCCTCTTGGCATCTCAGGCCTTGCTGACGCAGCTATTAAGGCTGGGCGAGTCACGCGCAGGCACGGCGCTTCTCCGACGGCTAAGAGCAAGAACTCGCTCACATTTTCATGCGGCGCTGAACACCTTCCGATTTTTAGGATTGGAATGGCCTAAACAAAGCCGCCTTGACCCGCCATGGTCTTTTCCTGACGTTACCTGCAGCCTCAATGTACCCCACCTACCGACGAAACGCACCATTTCAACTGCCGAAGCCAAGTTTCATGTGCTGAACCACTTGAGCACTGTGTTTCAAAGCCACCTACAAGTATACACAGACGGTTCGGTGTGCGCACAAACAGATAGCTGTGCAGCGGCATTCTGCATACCATCTCTTGATGTGTCATGGTCTGGACGACTGGATCGCGTAGTTTCGTGTACAACAGTAGAAAGCGCCGCAATCACCGCGGCTTTGCGGAAACTACGGGCCTTTTCTGCACGTGATGTCATGGTGCTGACGGATTCCAAGTCAGCATTACAGAGATTACATCGGGGCCTACCTCTAGAGATTTTACAAGACAGTCTCTGGCACTGATTGACGACCTAACGAGCAAAGGATTTAGCATAAGGTTTCAGTGGATTCCATCACACGTAGGAATTGATGGAAACGAGGAAGCTGACACCCTTGCACGCCTAGCCCTGACATGTGTCCCAAAAGTGAAAGCTCCAAAACCTTTTCAAAACTCTAAGGGTGCAATCCGCCTTCACTTTAGAGAGATGCACAAGAATCCACACGAACCCTGTGTGACTCATGGATTTACACGCGAACAAGCGACGCTTTTATACCGCATCAGGACCGACTCCGCGTACACCCCAGCTTGCTTATTCAAGACTGGGCTTCGCACTTCCCCACTCTGTGCTTTCTGTGGTGACATTGTCGACATCGAACATTTCATTTGGCTATGCCCGCAGTTTGACACAGAAAGAAAAGCGATGGTCGACAAGCTACAAAAAAGCGGTCTCACGCACAGGACCTTTGAGGACGTTGTTTTCCCCGGAGGGCCCGCGGCATTCAGGAAGAGAGCGCAACGACTGCCGATAGCCTTCCTGCAAGACACGGGGCTCATCGACAGCTGGTGACACACCCCTGATCTCAACTCGAAGGAGGATCAGGCGGAACAATTGCCGGCTATGTATGCCAGGCTAACCCCGCCTGCTTCAACATCACCACCACCAACATGAAGACGCTACCTCAAGAGAAGATAGGGCATAGTCTCCTGGAACACCTGGCCTCCCAAACGGCAGGGAACGACGCTCCATATCGAGAACAAGTTCTCCATCCACCACGAGATCCTTATCCCGGTCCGGCTCCAGGACACCGGGGACACGATCCGCGTCGAGACACAGGTCCAGAACTAGGCCATCCTCTTCAGCAAACCGGACAACCACGGTGAGCTGGACACACGTGGTTGATGGCGTACGCCTGGGGGCTGGTGGGCAGACTGCCATTAATAACGAGATAAAGCAACTAAGACACGAGAACGCACAGTCGAGGATTTTTCTAGCACGTATGAGCCATGAAATAACGGTTCTCACGGAAGAAAAAAAAACAAATAAATCAGGTAACTCCCGCTCCACTGCGAGCACGAAAGAGCCGTCTGAAATCCCGGACAATAGGATGGACGAAGGGGATGACCCCCCTCCACTCAAACGCAAGGCTCAAGCCAGAAATGATAAACAAGATAACACAGTGGTAGATAAAGCATTAGTCGATATTCAACACACCCTAGCAGAGATACAAAAGTCAAATGAAAAACGGGACTAAGTGGTGAACCAATTGGCTAAGGCAATGACAGCAATTGTGAGTAGATTAATTAAGGCAAACCAGTCACCAGGTAATGGACTCCCCTCCGTTGCATTGGAAGCACCACAATCCTTACCCACTTCACAACCACATAATAATGTAATATCAGCTCCTCTCCAACCTCCCGTCTCCCTCCCGTGGTCGCAACCGAAATGAGGTTCAGGATATGGCGATGGAATTGCAGAAGTTACGAAAAGAAAAAGTCAGTTTTGCAGCGGTATTTAAAAGACAAGGACACACCGGACGTCATCATTCTGCAAGAATACATGGGATCGCAAAGCTAGCAGGATACAGGTCTTTTGACTATGGCGAAGGGGAGACCAGGGCATTAACCACGTTGGTAAAAAAAAAACATAACGTGCGTGAAACACAACACAGGCCTAAGGCGCATGGACAATATTCTATTGGAACTCATCCCGCAAAAATAAGACAGGACGTAGCTTATTTATTCTCGGCATTTATAGCGAACCCACGCTACATAAAAACAAATTCAAGAGCCTATTCCAGAAAACACTCAGACTTGCTGCAGAAAATCTGGCAGTTATAGGAGGATACTTTATTACCCTCCATACCACGGGGGGCTATTTATATACCAGAGTAAAAGGAAGGGACTTATGGAACGGCTCGCAAGAGTTAGGCCTCACGCTCCTCACAGACCCCGCCCCTCCAACCAGAGTAGGCACGGCGGTAGGCAGGGACACAACAGGAGATCTAAACTTTAACACGAATAGTGAAAAGGCGGCGTGGCACAACGCACTGGAACATTTGCGTAGCGACCACCGCTTATGGGATTACGCGTCAGAGAAAGGCCGAACAGACCCAAGGATCGACAAATCAAATTAGTAGACATTGAACTGTTTCTTAGAACGCGAGAGAGGACCCAGCAACTATCAATCGCAGACAAAGAACAATAGACAAGGGAGCTCAGTGATGACGTCAAAGCTGCCACAAAGATAGCACCATCTGAATCTAACTTGGAGAAATGCGACAGCAGACGTCTCCACATGTGGGAAGCTAAGCAGTCGCTTCAGAATAGGCTTAGCGGTCAGAAGCACAACAAAGTTAAGAAAGCGCATAGCGCTCCTCAACAAAAAAATAGAACATGCTAAGCAATTGACCAAACAACAATGGGACGAGATATGTAAATACATGGACGGACAATTAAGCACTGGCAAAACCTGGCACATGCTCAGGTTCCTGCTTGACCATAAGAATAACAACAAAAACCATATGCAAGCCAATAATAAGTTAACACACGCATATGAGGGCACAGAATAAGAATTTCTCAATGAATTACAGCAGAAATACTTACCACAGGCACCCCCTTGCAGCTATCCTCGCTACAATATGAATACAAACGGAAAATTAGACGAGGAACTCACGGAGGCAGAAACCCGCGCGGCCCTACAACAGTTGCACACCAAATGAGCCCTAGGCCCGGACGGTAAGACTCTCAGAAACCTCGATGATGAATCGATTGCCTAACAGAACACATAAACGAGCATTGGGTAAAGGGAGAAGTGCCAGCTCAATGGAAGAAAGTGACGATAACGCTCATTCCAAAACCTGGTAAGAAGCTTGAGATCGACAACCTCAGACCAATCTCCCTAACAACCTGCGTCGGAAAATCAATGGAACATGTAATTTTAAACAGAGTAGACAATTTCTTAGAGGGTAACATATACCCAGATACAATGATAGAATTTCGCAAGAACCTTTCGACACAAGATGTGACGCTTCAAATTAAGCATCAGATTATCGATTACAAAACGCACTCTACAAAGGCAATCTTGGGCTTTGATCTTAAAAAGGGTTTCGATAATGCCAACCACGCAACCATATTGGAAAACGTTGAACGAATAGGACTAAGGCAACGGACGTATAACTACATCAGGAACTTCCTTTCACACAGGAAAGCAATAATCTCCGTCGGAGGGCTCACGTCGCCCGAGATCGACATAGGGGTCCCGCACGCAGCAAGGCGTTGTCATCTCCCTGATGCTCTTTAATCTCGTCTTGATAGGCCTCCCCGAAAAATTAAATCACAAAGAATCCCTGAATCATACAATCTACGCGGATATTACTATCTGGACTTATGATGGAAGCGACCGATCAATAGAACAATGACTCCCAATTGCAATTAACACAGTAGAGGAACACCTCATAGGAACAGGTCTCAGATGCTCTGCAGAGAAATCTGAACTTCTCTTGTACCACCCCACATTTAGGGGCAGGACTCCCAAATGATACGACAGAAACAAGGCTCAAGAGGAAATCAAGGTACACACCAAGAGCGGGCGGAATATCCCAATAGTCAACCAGCTCAAGGGGCTGGGTATAGTAATCGAGAACAAAGGCACAAATGGGGAAACCATAAGTTAGGCACAAAGGTAACAAACGCTGCGAGAATAATCAAACGAATTACTAACAAGCACCAGGGTATGAAGGAAGAAATTATCACACGGCTGATACAATCATTCGTAATCAGTCAGGTCACATACATAGCAGCCATCCACAATTGGGTTGCAGCTGAAAGGACTAAAATTAACAACCTCATAAAAAGGCATACAAACTAGCACTAGGGATTCCCATCAGTACGAGCACGGATCTCTTGCTAAAGTTAGGACTCCACAACACACTGGACGAACTCATAGAAGCATAACAAACATTTCAGGCAGAACGACTAACCGAAATGGAACGGCGTATACTAAGCAAACTAGGAATGAATTACCGCAATCTCTACGGAGAAAAGAGAACGATAACGAGAGAAATTTGTGAAAAGCTCTTAGTACCAAATATGCCCAAGAACATGCATCAAGGTTACAACGATGGCAGATGCGAAAGTCGAGCAGAGAAAATGATCCAAAGCTCTGACTCAGACGACAAAGCAACCTTCGTAGACGCGGCTGAATACCCACACAGAAATAGCTATGTAGCAGTAATCGTAGATCACACCCAAAAACGCGTTACAAGCGTATTAGATAATACGAAACGTTCTGAGACAGCAGAGGAGGTAGCCATTGCACTAGCATTGGTCTCCACGAATGCTCAGCACATCACTAGCGATTGTCAATTGGCCAGTAGAAATTATGCAAAAGGTAGGATCTCTGCTGAGGCATGGCACATCATCAGAATCAATGAAGCGAAATTTTCCAACGGAGAGAAGAAAGGCAGGAAGTTCCTCTGGTTCCCAACGCATACGACTCCAGGCATTCCCGCAATCAACCTCAACGAGGTAGCATACCACGAAGTTCGAGATCTTACTCGCTAAGCTGAGCACATAGTGACTTCCATCGGTCAGGAGAACGTGGAGGAGGAGATCTGGAGAGAAAAGAACAGATTAACTAGATTTAGAGATATAACCGAATTCTATTAAAATTGGAGGCGAGTTTTACCACCGCCTCACACTAAACTGAACAGAGCTGTGTCCGTTACTTAGAGGCGATTACAAACAGAAACTTGTACGAGACCCGTGCAATTAAACACTTTCTACCCCGACGTATACGAGAGCAATATGTGCAAGCTATGCAAGTCTGTGAGAGCCACCCTTCAACATATGTTGTAGGGATGTGAAATATACCAAGATAAAATGGCAGTCTCCGCGGAAAATGTATATGGACGCGGTGCTCGGCCGTGCTGCTCAGCTCAAAACTCCAAGAGCAACTTCGCGCCGTCCCGCGAGCCGTGGAGGCCGCGCGGGAGCAGCAGCTCCCAGTGGCCATCTAAAGGGCTCCAGGCCCGGGTTTTCCTATCGCCGGATTCCAAATGAAGTTATCGCATCACAGTTCGCTGACTCACAAAGGCAAAACCTGCGGTCGCTGCTAAAAGAGCATTTCTTTTCAAAACTGCGTCTGATTGCTCTGTTAACATGAGCAGAGAGAGAAGTATGGGAGCGCGGATCTCGTAGATGCTTGGTTAGGCGCACAACTGAATAATTTATAATTGTCAGTTGATTATGTGGTGAAATTTGTATACAGAGCATGGCAGTATTTGTTTGTTAGCGCGCACATGCAAACAGTACGCCTATTTGACTTCTGACGAAGTTCCAGCTGCAGTAGCAAATGTGCCATCACGAAGTTTTGTTGTCTTTATTCCTGGCACTACGAAGAAATATGGTTCCATCGATTCAAGATGAGGTCACACATCCTCTAAAACACGACAGTTGGCACCATAATAAGCGCGTACATGGGCGGTGATGACGAATTTCTGCTCGTCGGGTCTCGCAGCTGCCTGTATAGACTGTCCGCCATTGCAAGCAGTCTAATATTCATGGGCGGCGCGCTGATTTGCTCGTGTCCATCAGCGAAATTTCGGGCATAGTTCACCTGAAATCCCTGTATATGCTTTATAAAAAGAAAGGACAGTACGCCCAGATACCTTGAAGTAAATAACTCGTGTTTAAATACTGGCCTTCGTTCAAGCTACGACTTCCTCCACGCAACAAAACTAAATCTTGAAGGCCGGGGTTGTACAAATTGCATTCTCCAGAAGCGAACGTAGATTTCGGAGGCTACATTCACTTGTTAACTGCAGTGCAGCGCTGCCGCAGCGTGGCATGTATGCACGGTAAAATTATTGGCCGTTACATTGAGCTGGGCCGCTGGGGCACGTTGTGTGGGCATGAGTGCTCGGTGCAGTAAGATGGTAATTTACTCATATTTTGGATGTGACAATATAAAAAGTGATCCCTATCGTGTGCATTAACCATCAAGAGCCCTCTGGACTCGTGTAATGCTATTATTTCGCCGAAAGTTTCGCGTGACACCCAAGTGCCTACTACTTTTGTGCCTACTGCAGCGCTCATCTGAGCTGCCTTTGTCCCCGTCTGCCCGCGTTCTCTTGCGAAAAACGTGGCACTGTCACCTCGAATGATGATGTGCGGGATAATTTGTTGAAAGTTGTGATTTCGTGTGCTGTAGTTCATCGGCAATTCCACCGTCTTTGCGCTGCAAAGAGGATTGGTGCCGCGATGACTGAGAGACGAAAGAGCGTTTGATGATTTCATACTGACACGTGTACTTATATTTATCGGGTGACCACGTTTCGCCGCCTAACAAATGTAATCGCACAGCGCGGGACGCGCCTGCATGTATCCGAAGTTTCTGGAAAGTTATCAATGCTTCTAGTTGGCTGTCTGTTGTCACCGAACGTTGTGTTATCTGATTTCATCGCGTGACGCGAATGGTGTAGAACTTTGTGGAAGGCACGCGGGTCCGAACAATTAGCCTGGAACATACGACGACTGCTGTATAAAAAGCGGACGCGCTTGACCCGCTGATAAGATTTTCGACGATCGGCGACTGTGTTCGACGCTCTCGTTGTGCTTTAAGTGTAGCCTGTTTTGTGGGAACAGGTTTGCCCAATAAAAGCTAGTTTTGCTTTTCACAGTATTGCTACTATGTTCTTTGACGTCACGACCACATGACATCTGGTGGAGGTGCTTTTCGTCCATGTACCGGACGCCTCCGACAAGCCGTGATCCAAGCCCGGACCGTAAAGAGAGCACCAACGTAGTCACGGACCATCGAGCAAGCCGTCCTCTACAACACCTGCCCCCGGAGCATGGACTTCTACCTGAGAAGACCAAGAAGATTGCGTCCAAGACAACCACAATGGCTGCCCCACTCTCACCCATCGTACTTCAACAACCCAGAGAGCCCCCTACCTTCCGTGGAGCTACGTCGGAGAATCCTGAAACCTGGCTCGAAACCTTCGAAAGGATCTCGACCTTCAATAACTGGACCTTTGAGGATGAGCTCCGACACGCGTACTTCTCCTTGGAAGATACCGCGAGGACTTGGTTCGAGAACTGGGAGTCCACCCTAGCAACATGGGACCTGTTCCGCAGTAACTTCCTGAGGACGTTCACGAGCGTTGTCCGAAAACAAAGAGCCGAAGTTCTGCTGGAAACCCGAGGCCAACTACCCAATGAGACCATCGCCATCTTCACAGAAGAGATGACCTGTCTTTTTCGGCACGCCGATCCGGAAATGTCCTAAGAGAAAAAGGTGCGTTTCTTGATGCGAGGCGTCAAGCAAGAACTTTTCGCCGGACTAATCCGAAACCTACCGAAGACAGTAGCTGAGTTCCCGACAGAAGCTACGACGATTGAGAAAACGTTAGAAATGCGCACTAGGCAATATAACCGCCAAGTGCTCACCCCTCAGTGCGCCATCCAAGTTCTGGGCTCCGTTGATCTTCAAGAGACCATAAGGGCCATTGAGCGCGAAGAACACCGCAAGGTTTTGCCTTCGTCGCAACCTCAAGTAGCCTCAATCGCTGACATCGTGAAAGATGAGGTTCAGCGATCGCTGGGAGCCCCTGACGTGCAACCTCCCCAGACAGAAGCGATGACCTACGCCGCCGTCGCACGCCGTCAACGTCCCCCTCCGCAGCCGCGCCAGGGCCCCTTTACGCCGCAGTTCCGTCGTCCGCCGCCGCCGCCGCCGCTAGCACGACCACCCGTCACCCAGCGCACCTACGAGAGGAAGATGGACATTTGGCGCGCCCCCGACCACCGCCCGCTCTGCTACCACTGCGGCGAAGCCGGCCACGTCTACCGACGATGCCCATACCGGGACGGGAGATGGGACTGTGAGGTTTCGCCGTGAACGTTCGGCGCCCGCGGCAAGGTGAACGCCCTCGCGATATCGCCGACTACCTCGCCGCTACTCAGTGGAGCCCTCGACGACCGTCCCGTTCACCGTCACCAGGCCGCTACCTATCGCCGCAGCGCCGACCATACACCGGCCCAGCCCGGGGCCGCTCTGCGAGTCCATATCCGGAAAACTAAAAGCGGCAACCCATGGAGGTGCGGTTGCTGTTCGTCGAACTGACGAAGATCCTCCGCCGCCGACGAAGACGACGAAGAGACCATCTCGATTACATTATGACACGCCGCCGTCCCGACGAAATCAGGAAGCCAAGACTGCACCGACGAAAGACGACTTGACCACTCGACGCTCCAGCTTCAGTTCAGCACGACGCAGCCGTGATCCGACGCCAAGATCTAACTGCAACGCCAGACAAAGAACCACTGACCTCGACGTGCTTCTCGACGGTCACGCAGTTACCGCCTTAGTGGACACAGGGGCTGATTACTCCGTCATGAGTGGACACATCGCCGCCCAGTTGAAGAAGGTTACGACTGCATGGGAAGGCCCTCCAATTCGCACCGCTGGAGGACACCTCATAACGCCGACTGGAATCTGCACGGCAAGAATTACCATTCATGACCGGACTTACCATGCCACCTTCGTTATCCTGCAACAGTGTTCACGAGACGTCATTCTCGGCATGGACTTCCTGAACCAACATGGCGCAATCATCAACCTGAAGTCGAAGTCAATAACGCTGTAGGAAGATCAAGCGATACCGCCGGAGAGCCCTCGTAGTCACCACGCCTTGAGTGTGCTCGAAGATCAAGTGAGCATCCCGCCTCGCTCCAGCATTGTTATCTCGGTTGGCACCGAAACGCCCGCTGACGTCGAAGGCGCCATCGAAGGCGACCAACGTCTACTGCTCGACCGTGAAATATGCGTCGCAAGAGGGATCGCTCGACTGCACGGAGGAAACACGAATGTGTTACTGACAAACTTCAGCCAGGAGTTCAAGCACATCAACAAGGACACGACGATCGCATACATCGAGGAAATTCTGGAAACGAGCAATGCGTTTGTCCTCTCGGATTCTGCCGCATCTACCCCGACGACCGTAGTTCCCGAGCCAGACTTCGACATAAATCCAAGTCTCCCCGTGATTAAGCTGCAGCAGCTCAGAAGTCTGCTTCGACGATACAAAGACTGCTTTTCGACGTCATCGAAGATTCGACAAACACCAGTCGCAAAGCATCGCATAATAATCGAAGAGCGAGCTCGACCACTCCGTCAGAGCCCTTACCGAGTTTCGACGCGAGAACGCGAAGCTATAAGACAACAAGTCGACGAAATGCTGCGCGACGACATCATTCAGCCGTCGAAAATCCCGTGGGCGTCTCCAGTTGTTTTAGTGAAGAAAAAGGACGGAACCTTACATTTCTGCGTCGATTATCGTCGACTGAACAAAATCACGAAGAAAGACGTATACCCCCTCCCACGGGTAGACGACGCATTGGATCAGCTCTGCAATGCTAAATGCTTCTCATCGATGGACCTGAAGTCTGGCTACTGGCAAATAGAAGTCGACGAAAGGGATCGCGAAAAAACCGCCTTCATCATGCCAGACGGCCTCTATGAGTTCAAGGTGATGCCATTTGGACTGTGCTCGGCGCCTGCAACGCTCCAGCGCGTGATGGACATGGTTTTAGCAGGATTGAAGTGGCAGACCTGTCTTGTTTACTTGGATGACGTCGTCGTCTTCGCCGGAAATTTCGACGATTACCTTAAGCGACTTGCGACAGTATTAGAGTCCATCAAGTCATCTGGGCTCACTCTGAAGCCGGAAAAATGGTCGCTTCGCTTACGATGAGCTTCTATTCCTAGGCCACGTCATCAGCAAATCTGGGGTATGCCCTGATGCGCAGAAGACAGCTGCCATCGCAAAGTTCCCGCAGCCAATCGACAAGAAGGCAGTGCGCAGATTCCTTGGCATGTGTGCCTACTATAGGCGCTTTGTCAAGGACTTTTCACGCAGCGCGGAGCCGCTAACACATCTAACCAAATGTGATGCCGAGTTCAAGTGGGAAACGCCGCAGGCCGACGCACACTTCGACGAGGACGCCGATACTGAAATCCACACTGATGCCAGTAGCCTAGGCCTCGGTACCGTCCTAGTCCAGAGGAAAGACGGACTTGAACGGGTTATATCTTATGCTAGCCGGTCGCTGTCAAAAGCGGAAGGCAATTACTCTACGACTGAAAAGGAATGCCTCGCCATCATTTGGGCTACAGCAAACTTTTGCCCTTACCTCTATGGCTGGCCATTCAAAGTCGGCAGCGACCATCACACGTTGTGTTGGCTAGGTAACTTAAAGGACACTTCAGGACGGCTGGCGTGGTGGAGCCTCAGACTGCAAGATTATGGCGTCACCGTAATATACAAGTCGGGAAGAAAACACTCTGACGCCGACTGCTTATCACGCGCCCCCATCGATCCCCCGCCGCAAGATGACGTGGACGACGAGGCCTTCCTTGGAATAAGCACGGAAGACTTCACTAAACAGCAGCGAGCAGACCCGGAGCTAAAAGGCCTCGTCGAGTATTTGGAAGGGAACACGGACGTTGTCCCTAGGGCATTAAGGCGCGGGTTGTCTTCGTTCACGCAACAAAACAACCTACTTGTGAATAAGAACTTCTCACCAGTCCGCGCGAGCTACCTTCTTGTTGTACCACCAGCGCTGCGTCCAGAAGTACTGCACGCCTTACACGACGATCCCACCGCTGGGCACCTCGGATTCTCCCGGACACTGTCGAGGATACAGGAAAGGTATTACTGGCCGCGTCTGACCGCCGACGGCGCCCGTTACGTCAAGACATGCCGAGACTGTCAACGACGCAAGACACCACCGACGAGGCCAGCGGGATTACTACAGCCGATCGAGCCTCCTCGTCGACCACGGACTATCTCACCCGCTTCGCTGAAATAAAGCTCTACCAAAAGGCAGCGCAGCCGAAGTGGCGAAATTTTTAGTCGAGAACATCCTGCTGCGACATGGTGCCCCAGAAGTCCTCATCACCGACAGAGGAACGGCTTTTACAGCAGAGCTCACCCACGCCATTCTGCAATATAGCCAGACAAGCCACAGGAGGACAACTGCCTACCATCCGCAAACGAATGGTCTCACGGAGCGTCTAGACAAGACCCTCGCCGACATGCTAGCGATGTACGTCGACGTTGAACACAAGACGAGGGACGTGGTCCTGCGTATGTAACATTCGCCTACAACACCGTAGTGCAAGAAACAACACAGATCACGCCGTTCAAGTTGGTTTATGGCAGGAACCCGACGTCGACGTTCGACGCCATGCTTCCGCACGTCACTGACGAGGAGAATCTAGACGTCGCTACCTATCTCCAGTGCGCCGAAGAAGCGCGAGAGCTTACCCGCCTATGTATCAAGAACCAGCAGCGTACCGACAGCCGACACTACAACCTCCGACGACGCTTCGTCGAGTACCAGTCCGGCGACCGTGTTTGGGTATGGACCCCGATACGCCGACGAGGACTGAGTGAAAAAATTACCGACGATTACGTTACTTCCTAATGCGAAATTTGAGCGCAGCAAATAAGCTGTTTCACCTTTTCGATAGATTGAGGCAAAGAAATCGAGCAACACATGTATGCGCTATCACAGAATTTTTTTTTTATTTTTCACACGTATTCCTTTAACAAAGACTCCACTAACAGTTCTTGACAGTCATGAAGGAAGCTTTGTGGTCGGAGAAATAGACTGATATATGTTCGACTTGGTACACCAATGCTTGATTCTCAAAGACGAGATCTATACAAGTGCCTCGCGAGGTTGTCACAGCCGTGGGACGCGTTACGAGCGAGAGGAACGGGATGTTCTCCCGCATAAGTGTTAGGAAATTGCTGTTTGTCTTTATGTCAACATTAAAGTCCCCCACTACTAACATCGGTGTGGATCGATGGACGGTTAATGCGAGTTGCAGGAAGTGCACGACGTCTTTCGTGAGTGCGGTAGGGGCGAAGTAGGCAGCTACTACCAGCAAGCCGTTGGGCAACTTTGCGGCGCACAGTTCGCCAACTTCAAAGTTCGAGCCGGCGCTTTGACAACCGGAGACTCGCAGGAAGGGGTGGGAGGGGGGCGGCGTGTACACCCAGCGGCAAACGATGGGGGCAGAAGCGCGTGCAGCAAGCGGACAACACGATAAAGGGAGGAGGGAAGAGATAGCAGCGACTGACTGATGCCGCTGACGCCGATAGTGAGTCAACCCCAGCTGCGGAGTTGGTTTCAGGGACAACGCCGCCGATGCCGACACAAACAATATGATACCCTCGCTTCCGCAGCGCTAAGAACCAGGGGGGGGGGGGACCCTTTCCTCCTCTTTCTGCATGGCGGCGACGGTGTTCTATGCAGTCACGTTATCTTGACTCTCTAGCGGCGTCAGCGGCATCCAGCGGTATCAGTCGGTCGCTGCTAGCGCTGGGGGGATGAAAGGGGGGCGGAGCTGGTTACGAGGCCGACGACAACGCCGACGCGAAACCCAGGAACGGACGCCAAAGAGCTGCGCTCTAAAACTATTGCGACGCTATTTCGGTCCCTACAAAGTCATCCGACGTATTGGCGCACTGGACTATGAGGTCGTGACAGATGGTATTTCGCATTCACAACGGTGCCGCGCACGATCTGGGCTACTCGTCAATATGCAGCAGGGAGATATGCCTGCCATGTTATGTGTACGCGCTAATATGATTTCCGGTTGCCGATTTCCCACTGATGCTGAAAGGAAAGAAAGAATAGACAGCAACGTCGAAAGGCAGGCCACAAGTGAAGGGGTCGAAGTAAGAGCGATAAAGTAGCTGGACAAGTGCGGAGTAAATATAAGCATCACGTTTGGCAGAACTGAGTGCTTCGGAAGGTGCAATCGTTATAAACGCAAAAGAAAGGAATGCTGTGATGTGCGGCAGCCAGCCATCGTGAAGACGTGCAATTCGTCTGCGGGTGGCGTCGAACTACCAAACTTGTGAGGACCTACATTTTTCGGAAATAATCGAGTGGTGCGTCAGATTTTTTATTCACTTAGTTGAGATGGCTGCCGTGAACAGCTCACTCCTCCATCGCAAGGGTTCTGACGCACCAGCAATTATGGAACAGGAGCAACTTTCGCTGGTTCGGTATCTGGCGGTCTCAGAGCCCAAAACAAGGATCTCATAAGGAATAGGAAGGCTGGATATTTCCGCGGAGAGAGCGCTTGTAAAGGAAAAAGAAAAAAAGTGCACTAGTTACCCCAACGCCTCATACTCAGGTTCACCATGATAACGCGGGAAATTGACACCAAGAAGCGCGGCAAAGGTGGCACTGCAAGGTCCCAAGTTGGAAAAGACAACCTGCCTCTTTTTTTGCACTAAGTGCAAAACTCACCTCAGAATCACAATCGTTAAAGTAAACTGGTTCATTTCTTGCCATTAGAAGTAAGACACAAGATAGCTGAAGTAAATGAACCGAGGTATGAAGAATGGTGGAAAATAAAGCAAAAATATTGCTTGGCATCTAGTCTAGCTTTTCCGCGTCATAGCCACAACGCCTTTTCTAGTAAGTCAGATTTGGTCTCAACATTCCTCATAGTGACACGTGTATTTATATTTATCGGGCGACCAGGTTTCGCCGCCTAACAAATCTTATCGCACAGCGTGGGACGCGCTTGCATGCATCCGAAGTTTCTGGAAAGTTATCGATGCTTCTATCCGCAGTCTGTTATCGCCGAACCTTGTGTTATCTGATTTATTCGCCTGATGCGAATGATGTAGAACTTTATGGAAGGCACGCGGGTCCCAACGATTAGTCTGGAACATTCGACGACTCTGTATAAAAGCCGACGCGCTTGACCCGCTGATCAGATTTACGACGATCGCCGACTGTGTTCGCCGCTCTCGTTGTGCTTTAAGGGTAGCCTGTTTTGTGGGCACAGGTTCGCCCAATAAAAACTAGTTTTGCCTTTCACAGTATTGCTACTGTGTTCTTTGACGTCACGACCACGTGACAGTAGTCAAAGCAGAATAAGCAGGTGAAGGAATGTTTACGAATTAGCGTAAATTCAAGCTGACAGAAGTCAAAATTCTGATTTAGTATGGTCTGTGTTAGCATGTTTCCTTGAATTATAAAATGATCACGCTTGACTAGATGAGCTTTCGTCAAACCATAGATTATTTTTGGACTGACCTCGACATCAACGTGGTAGGAGCTCTGCCCGCATATCTGAAGTCAACGCACAGGGTAAGTGCACAAACTTAACTTGACATTTCAAAATTGTCATGGGTATTGACGTAGAAAACGAGTGCAAGCGTTTCAATGACATTTAAGAGCTCGCTTCTTTATTCTCATTACTTATTCTGAGAAAATAAGAAGTAAACGAAGAACCAAATTTGCATTATATAATACGTGTCGAAGGCAACGTGGAAACACATAGGCGATCGAGGCATAGATCACGAAAGAAAATGGGCTTTCAAGCTTTTACTTCGCCTTTTACAAGAATGTTTTGCCGACGCGACCATCCAGGTGAGGTGCGGAAATGGAGGTTTAGAGTCGTCGTAGGAAATGGTAAGTGCATCTAACGTGTTACTCGATATATATGTTCACGTAAGTTATACTCGTTCTGCCACCCAGGGGAAGTCTCAGTGCGGGATGGTTTGCTATTGGAACACTGGATGTGAGCATACATGTTTTATTGAACACTTCATACCACATGTACCTGGGCGCGCTGGCACGAAGGTGTAACATTTATCTTTAGACTTGAATAAACAGGAGCTGAAGTTGGTTGTTTCTGACGCTGCATAGTGTAACATACGTTGCTCATTACCTCGCCTTTGGTTTGATTGAGCTTGTCCAAAAGAATTGTGGCTTTATGCATTTACTGTGCTCGCAATTTTGCATCGGCTGCAAGACGACAGCTTCAGCTTTCCCGCGAAAAGAGCTGAAGCAGTGTACACCAGACAGAGCGAACGTTCTGAACAATATGGACGATAGGGAAATTACTAAAGTACTGACAATGTTTCGTAATTCAATGCAGTTTTGGAGAATTGCGAACCTGAGGTAGTTTACTTGTTAAGGTGAAGTAATTATTGTTTTTGTAGATAGGCTTTCTATGGACACTTAGAAACACGTAGAGCATGTTCTACGTGATGCGTTAGTTTTGAATCGTTCATTCTTCTTCACGTGCAATGGCCTTGAACAGCACTACTGAATGACAACCCCAGAATGACTGAATGACTGACTCCTGAATGACTTGAACTGGCAACACTGTCGAGATGAGCAAAGATGGCAAGAACATCCAGCTTCTTGGCGGCTCTTTCGCTTGGTCCTGTGACGACGTCTTTTGTGGCGTCGAATCGAGGTGTTTCGTGGGAGCCATTGACCTTACTTTAATAGGTTACCAGGATATGTGTGACCAAATTGTGGAAATAGCTGTGGTGTACGTGCAAACGTCCGGCTTGCCCTGCGAGCCACACGAAATTTTTTTTTATAACAAAGTGCCTTTCATGTTAGTCAGAGGTTAAAATAAAGTAAGGGAAGTGTTTGTGTGTAGCGGCCTTCCGAAATGTGCGGGTGCTTTTTCGCGGCGTTCCTCCACGCGTTGATAGTTTTCGAAGTGCACACAGAACTCCACTCTGCGATTCGTGTTGCTCTATATCACATACTCGTATACCATTTTAAAATATATAAGCACTAACCTTTATCGCGCTCTCAGAAGCTATATACGGGTATCCTGCGCTTAGAGCTGTAAAGTGCCCTGGCCAGTGTGCGTTGTTATAAAAACGAATGAATTCCGCTTGTGAGCTGGCGTGCACATCCTTTTTTTATATTGCAGTAGCAACTATATGCATACTCCAAGCGCATTTCTGCCATCATCATCGACGTCACTGGGAGGTTCAGTATAAAGTCTCAGGGCGACAAAATCCTCGCCGTATGCCGTGTGCTGTATGTGCGAGTAAATGCGTGCGAAAGTTAGCCGGCGATCGAGGCTCAATCTCTCGCACGCAATCGAGGGAAGCGGGGAGGAAGCGCGCCATCTGCCGTCGCGCGCAATAATCCGCGGGAAGGGTAGGGAAGGGGGGGGGGGTGCTTTTTATACTCCCGGCGGGGCGGGCAGCTGCGCGCGCCCGCCCGGGCCTGAAAGCCTTCTGCGACGGGGACAGAGTCTGGCCGTGCGCTGTTTTTGGCGGCATAAGTCTAGGTTGGTGCAGAACGCAGCACGAAGGCCATTCGCTCGCTGCTGCTGCCGCGCTTTATCATTCCAGTGTTTTGACGAGTTCCCGCGTTCATCGAGTGAGATGTGTTGATGTTTGCTTGTGCGCACGTTACACCATGCTTGTTGATTTAGTTAGTATGCTTATGTTTACAAGTTTATACTGATGATGAAACTGTAAATACTTCGTTGGGCTAGCTGTCCAAGAATTTCCTATCGCAATCGAACCTTTTCCTTTCGGGTTAAACTGCGACTTTCTTATGGTTACATTACACTTGTGGTAAGGTCGTCTGCATCCGATGAGTGGAGCTTGTCGCAGTACTGAGTGCTCGATGTAGGGTGCGGGCTTGGGAGTAGAGCATGAATCCTAAAACTTCTGTAGAACGCGAGAAGTGAATAAGAACCAATCGGGTCATGTTGTGTCTCTTCCAACAGGTATCGAAAATTTAGCGAGGGGTTACTTTTAACAAAGTCAGAAGTATTAGTGTAAATACATGGCTTGGAAACGAACTGAATCAGTGGTAATGAAATTTAGCATTGTGCACAGTGTCCGAATGCAAGCTAGCGGCGTTTCACGCAGGTCGAACGCTCCAAAGCTGGAAAGAGCGGTGTTTCCAGTCGCTTCTAAAGTTATTGCGAGCAAAAAACTGACAATTAATCGCGTTGATATAAAAAACGGATACATAATATATATATATATATATATATATATATATATATATATATATACACATATATATATATATATATATATATATATATATATATATATATATATATATATATATATATATATATATATATATATATATATATATCATAGCACCTACTTGGAGTTACAAATTACCTGAATGCTGTGCACTGCGTAGTGTGGGCAGTGGTTCCAAAAGGATAGCTTGCCCGTATATCGGCCTCCACCCTTCGAGCTGCCGAACCCTGGGTAACAGCTTCGGCCATAAAATGTTTTCACAATGCTTAAGAAATACCCTCCCTACTTTTGTACATAAAATAATGCAGCAAATCCGTGTTCCCAACGTCCACCAGCGGCGAAAAAAAATCATTGGCAATTTAGGAATAAATCCGAGAGAAATCTGTTAGCGTTGTGTCACACCTCTTTCAGATCCCAGATCCATGGTTGAAACTGCGTTCACCACATTTCAATGTATTTCAGGACCTCAGTCGGCACGAGTTTTGTCTATTCGAGGGGCGAAATGCAACTGACTCTTCTCTAGAACATATACACAGTGTGTGCCAGCTAACTTTAGTCACAGTTTAAAAATATACCGATGCACTCTAATACGACGCGACCAAATGCGTGTTGCTGACTATTGAATGGAGTCACCCACACAATTTCTTATATTCTGTTTAATTGCGTAATTAGAATTATTCACCGACTTTTAAAGCAAGGAAGTAAGGAAAAATATCCAATTAGAAAGTTGCAGAGTGGTTTGCAAAACATCACAATAAAGAGTTTCTAACTCTAGCTCACTTAGGTATTAGTCATGTTGCGCTTACGTCTGATGCCCGCGATATACAAAAGTAAAGTGCGTGACATGTCCGCTTGAGCACCCTGGTTACAGCGCTCGCAAACTTTCCACGTACAAGCGAATATAGTATTTACCAGGGTGTGCTGCCGATTAAAAGGCGACTAAGGAGAGACGTCGGCATTGGCTGTGCGGTTTACACTAGCAACGGTCATCGCATGCGTTGCAATAACGGTGGCCTTGGCGCCTTTAAGCGGCAGCACACCATGCTATATTCTATGTTCGTTTGTACGTGGAACGTTTGGCAACACTGCAATCCCGGTGCGAAACCGGGCCTGTCAACTGGTATATTTTCCCCTTAGGTTGCACTGTTGTATTCTTAAACTTTGACTCAAGTTACTGGGGCATACTGTATGCATATATCTGAATTCATAATTAATGTGGGGCGCATAGGTCACGTTCGCGGCGTTCACGTTGAGCTGGAATTGGCAATGGGTCGATATTTGGTGGTAATGGAGGGCATGTCATGTGCGACTTGCGGGCTGAAATTATTGCGCGTGATTATTACGATTCCACCAAATCAGAAGTTGACGGGTAGATGGAGGCTTGAAGTGATGAGCACTAGTAAAACAAGGCATATCGCTGGAGCTAGCGTTTGAGGAAGGCAATTATTCTTCTTTACATGCTGGCTTTAGTGACATTATTATTTCGACTACTGCTCATCAATAATAATGTCGATGTTATGCAGGCTGTTCTTCCTGCATCTTGAAAGGACAAATGTGAGATGATGTTTAAGTTTGCACTGAATTGATCCATTTCATGGGCGATATGCGCGAAAATTTGAAGGTATGGTCTAAATCGGGGCGAATGAAACTCCTGATGCAACTGCACCAAGTAAACAGATCTCTGGGAAATCAACACGTATTTTGAAAGGCGTCAGAGTTCTGCTGTGTTATTTGATAAACGCTTTTGTCAAACACGTCAGAGGCGTGCTGTCAGTGTCTATTCAAAAGAAATCAGCCAGACTGCGTTGATAGGTCCATAACAATTAAACCACTTTCATAATCAGCGTTAAACAAATACAGAAACATTAACTTGTTGATTTGCCTTCATCATTGTGCATCCTCGTTCCTTTTCATAATCATCACCCCTTGTATGCAGCCTTTACGTCCTCGTTCTCGCTTCCACTGTGTAGAGTCGCAGGCTAGAGCATGCTAGCTCAGGCCAACCTCTCTGCCTTCCTTCAAATAAATTCCTTTTCTCCCTGAACTTTCGTATGACTTTCTTTTTTATCCAAGCTCCCTCTATTCGCGTGGGCTTATCTGAAGCAAATGTTCATTTTTATTCAATTTGGTCCGTCTCTCTCTACATCGCCCTGCAGCCATCTTCGTTATGGTTAACAGCAGGTCACTCGACCAGGTGCTCTCTCACAGGTGCGGAGCAGCTTATAGCAAACGTTGCCGCTGACGTAGAAAGGATTCTCGATAGCGCGGAGAATAATTTCGCGCAGCAGACAAAACCGTTGTGGATTCACTCGCAGTTTGAACCGCGGTGCACTTTAAGGTATGCGTGACGTCAATGTATGCGTCTGGGCTACATTATGGACACCGTTCTGCACATCTCCGGAGTCAACAAATTGTTCTGATTTGCATATCGCGCTTTAAGCACGGAAGCGAAGGCAGCGTCCAGAGACAACGCGCACACTTGCGTCTGCCGCTGCCTAACCTTCTTGGTGGCGGTGCAGCAGACGACGCACGAGCTGAGAATGAAGCTGCAACTGCAGCGCCGATAGTTTTAATAACCACCACTCGGGATTTACCCCTCCGCGACCGGGCACAGGAGCTTTCACACGGACACACGCTCATGCTTTGGCGTGCGCATGAAGGCATCCTATAGAGCTAGTTCTGCGATAGCGGATGGCAGTGAAGTGTTCATTCGCTCCAGCACCTCGACCACGCGTATTGGTAGAACACCATCCGAGAATCTCTGTCGCAACGATTAATCCTTGCTCCTGGCACGAAATTTTCATTTTTCTAAAAGCAAAACATTCTTCACGAACAAATTAACTCTGCATAAATTCCACACATCAGCTGCTTGGTGCTGCCACTTGGAAGCATATGTCATACTTGAAACAGTTTTGATTACGCGCCCAATGGTGGGCTTATATGTCGGTCCTCCAGCAGAGCCGTGCGATGCTCTAAGCGTTAGGCCACAATTCCATGCACATTTTGTGGTGCCAACAGCAACTAGTTAACTTGCTATTTTAAATGGTTGCGGCATGTTTCACATTGTGGCAGTGCGTCACGGAGGAGTGCGCAACAGCAGAAGCGCGCAAGCAAGTTTCCTTTACGCAAGAGATTCAGGATTTAAATGAACAAATTTGCCGCATTTGGTTAAGCGCTTCAGGAAAACTTTTCTTAACGTAGTTTCTAGGGTGCGCGTTGGATCTGCATATTCTTTTCTTTATTCTAAATGTGATCGCATATATCAGCTTTAGGTTCAAATAAAGCCGGGGGTTCGGCTTTATTCTTGCTATCCTTATTCTTGCTAGCCCGCTGCAAACGAGAGCTCTTCTATGCCTAGATGTAGAAAAAGCCTTGGATCGCATCAAGCACCGGGCCATATTGGATATCCTTTCGGAGATGAGATTGGGTAAAGGATTGCACAATATAGTCAAAGCCTTTCTCGGTGCCCGTTCTGCTTGTCTCAGGTTAGGTGAACTCCAATCGACAACTCTGGAACTTGGGAATCGTGGGACACCACAAGGGTCTGTCCTATCTCCCATGTTATTTAATTTGACAATGTCAAAAGTTGCTCGAGGTCTCGCGCAGATTGAGGGTATCCACTTTGCTATAGATGCAGATGATGTAACAATCTGCACTGCCGAAGGTAATATGGGACAAACAGAGACAAAACTATAGGAAAGCATTTATGAGGTGGAAACAACACTTGAGGGTATGGGACTGAACTGCTGTGCTAAAAAATCAGAACTATTGGTACTACGGAGCAGTAAGCGTGGGCGCAAGCCGAACGGATATATCCCAGAGGAAGAACCCCGCATTGACATATACGCCAAGAATGGAGAACCAATCAGGCAGGCGGAGACTATTAGAGTGCTAGGACCTCTCCTGCAAGCGAATGGATCTAATTGCAGGATGATACAGCATATCTCTAACAAGTCAGAAGAAGTCATTAGGCTTCTGCGTAGAGTTACCAACAAGCATAAGGGGCTAAGAGAGGACAGTGCCATAAGATTGGTATATGCATTCGCCCTTTGCTACTTCTCGTACGTGGCTGGCATGCTACAATGGACACAGGCTGATAAGAACAAGCTAAACGCTTTAATCAGACGACTTATAAAGACTGCACTAGGACTTCCCATCAGCACGGCTAATAATAGCTCATTGCGCCTAGGGCTGCATAACACACTAGACGAGATAGCTGAGTCTGAACAGGTGGCCCACCAGGAGAGACTAATGGGGACACGACCTGGGAGGGCGCTACTTGAAGAAATTGGCGTAGAAATGAACAACCACACCAACGAAGGAGGATTACTAACACATTTGCAAGCGGGACTACGAGGAACAATAAAGACGACCCCGTTCCCTAGGAACATGCACCCGACACATAACCTCGAGAGACGGAAGGCAAGGGCGAAGGCACTCCTTCAAGTCGTAGATCAACATAAGCAGCAGGCGGTGTTCGTTGACGCTGCCTGGGTTAAAAATAAGGATGCGTATACCTCCGTTGTTGTAGACACTCAAGGTAACACACGGGATGCCATCACCATGTATACCAAGGACCCAACAGTAGCAGAACAAGTAGCAATCGCCTTGGCCATCCGGTCTAATCGGGGGACACATATTTACAGCGACTCTAGAACAGCCATACGCAATTTTACCAACGGATATGTGACACGGATAGCAACAAAATTACTAGAGAAGGCCAACAGTGAGAGGGTTGAAATCCGCTGGTTTCCTGCACATCTGGGGGTGGTGGAAGGAGCTCGGAGAAACCTCAATTAGGTGGCAAATGAAGCAGCACGAGGACTTTCTAGCCGTGCTCTTCAAGACCGAGCAACTTACACTTCACCCGGGGAACACAGGAATCGATTATTAACATATAACGAAATTACGAAGCACTACTATTTAAGCAGAAGGGAATCCTCATTGCCATATGGTAAGCTTTGCAGAGCCCAAGCGGTCACATTACGTTTGCTACAGACAAGAACATACCCAAGTCCAGATTTTATTAACAGGATCTATCCGGAAAGGGAAACTCAAACCAACTGTAATAAGTGCAATGGCATCATTATTCTTTACCACATGCTTTGGCAGTACCCCGCGGCCTTCACAGATTGCGACAAGGAACAAGAATGATGGCGGCAAATGCTACACAGCGAATCACTCTCTGACCAATTGCGGGCAGTCCAGAAGGCCCGCGATATGGCTGAAGGGCTCGGACTGACAGTCCCAACGTGAGAGCGACCCGCCTCAACCTAGGATGGACCTTCAGGACCCAATAAAGTTCTTCATACCATACCATACACCTTTGAAGCTTCACACGTTGAAATCTTAGAGCAGCCCGAGCACGCGTAACACCTCATAATTTTAATGTTAATTGTTTTCGTTGGCTCTTTCAGCCATTTTCGTTGTCCAGAGGCCATTCCGGTGTCCACTATCCGGCTTTCTCTGAACTCTCTTGCTCCCGTTAAATGAAGATCAACGAATCCATCAGTGCAACCGACAAAACTGTATATTTGAATTCAACGCGCAAAACTAGTGCACTATAGTAGGAGTATAAACTGGGAATATTGCCAGCGGTGCCGGTCAATAGCTACAAGGACCTAGGTGTAACAATCACAAATAATTTTTCCTGGAATCTACTGACAGACAACATTAGCTTTTCCGCATTCCGCAGACTATTTTTCTTGAAGCATAAGCTTGAACCCCTCCTCTCCCCCCTGAAAACGAAGTAGCATACTTTACTTGCGTCAGGCCTAAATCCCAGCGCGCGTCCATAGTGCGGAACTCAATAACTAAACAGAACATTAAGAAAGCAGAAAACCTTCACCCAAAAGCAGTCACGTTTATTTACTCTAAATTTAAAGCTTCTCCTACGGAGGCGATCAAAACTAACAAAGTTGAAGGGCTTCAAGCCCTAAGAAAAAAGTGCAGGCCTCAATTTATTTGCCTGTCATTAACAACATGTTAGCGCTCAACACTCTGTATGTTTGACTAATTTATGTTGAAGGTACCCGCGAAATGACCAGGTCCATTCGCTAACACCTAACTTTTCTCATACGGATATCCATAAATATTCTTTGTTTCGTGTTGTTGAAATCGCCCGTAAAGAGGTGATTCAACACATATGCAAGGGTACCTTATCACATTCTTGACTATTTGTTTCATGTTCCTGTATAATACGTATATTCAATGCTAAGTGCATTTTGCTCTATCTTATCACTTCTTTCATCATATTTCTACTTGTAATGTAGTTTATTGTAGCATTCTTATATTATATGTGGGTATATTTTTTTCAAATGCCTTTATCCTCTGTTTTTGTCGCTGATAGCCACATTCCAAGTATTGATAATTGTATCTTCTGCTACGATCTTTCCTCCAATAGATATAATTGTTTACTGCATCATTTCTGCGATGACGTGCCTGTCCTAGTTGGACCCTGTTGTGATCTGCACCATGTCCTAAATAAAATCAAGTAAAAATGGGAGTTTGTAATAATGTCGAGGGAGTTAATATCAATGTTGAAAATCTCAAGCTCATTTTGCGGCGAGTGCAAAGCGCGTAGATGATTGCTGAATTCGAGCTACATTGTAATACGAATGCCGTGTGTAGAAATAAAACCCGCGACCTCCTTGTCACCAGAACACGATGGCTACTGCATTGTGACAGTGGATGCTTTACAAGAATGATCTAACGGTGCTTAAATTCGCTCTAAGACGAATAACATATCTATTGAAGTGGTCACTCGTATTTTCAAGGTCGCAGAAAATCTGGGACACACTAATCCCAAGTAAAATGTGAACCCGTAACAAGTATGAATGCTCGGACGCACTGATGGACATTTCAAATAAAAAAAAAGCATTTTGCGTATGAACGCCATGCCTTACGTCGTCGGCCTTATGGTGACGCCAGTAAAAAAGAAAGGCCATTTAAAAAGATAGCGTGGTATGAGCCCGTTGATCACAAATAAATATCAAAAGCACTGCATGCCTGTCATTTGGCCTCTCTCATCTGTAGCAGGGTGATGAGAGGAGGGGGAGAAAGCGAGCAGAGTGGTTAACGGAAATGAGAGGAAGTGTACGACCACAAATTAGAGAACCTGACGACAGGGGCTTGTGTATAGAACGAAAAGAAGATGACGACCAGAAGCGGAGCACGACATAAAAATGGAAGCCATCAGTGAAAACCAAGGAGCTAAGAAGAAACAATTGTTGGGAACCACAGAGCTCCATAGAAAAATAATTCAAAAGAGCCGCGAATCTACGGGAGAAGGATACGTTTCTGCACAGTTCATCTCCCAGAGAATGTCGATGTTAATAAAACTAGCACTGAAGCAATGTAGAGACCCATCGCCTTTTCACCATAGAGACCAGTGTTGTATGAGGTGGGAGCTCCATCCAGCCTCGCCCCTGTGCTGCACTTCGCTGTGGAGTGATGCAGGTCAGTGGCTACAAGTTCCTAGGCGTAACAATCACAAATATTTTCTCCTGGAATCTGCTCACAGATAACATTATTTTGCCGCATTCCTCAGACTGTGCTTCTTGAAGCATAAGCTTAGAAATTCGCCCGCCCCATTACGTCTGCCCTAATTGCGAGCGCACATCTATAGTGCGGAACCCAATAACTAAACAGAACGCCAACAAGCTAGAATGCCTTCACCTAAAAGCATACAGGTTTATTAACTCTAAATTTAAAACGAGCGATACTCCTACGGAGCCGATGAGAAATAAGAAAGTTCAAGCGCTCCAAGCCCTAACAAAAAGTGCGTCCATGAATTTTTTGCCTGCTTATAACAACACGTTAGCGCTCATGTGTGTTCAACTCATTTATCTTGAAGGAACACACGAAATGGCCGGGCCCACTCGCTAACACCTAACTATGCGAACACGGCTACCTATTATAAATATTCTGCGTTACCTCTAAGATAAATGTGTGTGAGCCGAAATGAAGGAGGTGCGGTGGCTTGCACAAAACGGCCGACAAGGTGTGCAAAACGCGGCGCTTAATTCTATACGTCGTACGTGTGAGACGCCAGGAGCGCGCGAGAGAAAAGCGCACGAAGACAAAGGTGGCTGAAGAGGAGCCGCCGGTGGCGAGTGGTCACCCTACTTCTAGGAAGCGCTCTCGCTCGCGCAGCCACCCCTTCTCCCGGCAACGTGCGTCATCAAGAAAACTAAGGTCAAGCAGAAGCAGGAGCCGCTCCCTCTCCAGGGGACCACAGTTGCGCTTCTCGTTTGGTGCAGGCGTTGACTCTAGAGCTCACATGGTGAAAGACAAAGAGAAGGGTGTGGCCCAGCTGTTGGAAAGTGAGATTCGCAGTCCGCACAGAGGTAGAAGTGTATCGTTAAAAAAGGAGAATAGCAGCTAAAGGGTGGCGGTCAATACGCGTAAACTAGAGCTAGTTGAGGTCCGCAGATAAATCACTTGTAACAAGTCCGCTTCGTGAGAGCGTCCGTAGGTTAATGAGGTTCCGAAGTCTACGTATGTGGTAACGCTAGAAGGCGAGGCCCATGAGCGTCCGGCTCCCAAAAAGAGGACCCTCGATCAGTCGCACCATTCGCAAACCAAGGCGAAGTCTGAGATTAAGGAGACTCTCTCTGCCATTACCGATAGAATCATACAAATCAACGACCCACTTAGTGGTATTGAGTGTAGCATGGTGGAATCAGGAATCAGGATGCAGAAGATTGAAATGTATCCCCATGAGACAGTAGTTCCCGTGTTGGAGAAAATCTCTCCCAAAACGCTACCAATGCAGGGCAGGTCTCTCAGTAACAATAAACTGAATAAGATATGTCGAAATAATCAGAAAGGTGCCGGCTAATAGGAATTTCAGAATTTCGCAATGGAACTGCAGGGGAACTAGACCTAATAAGGCTGCCCTCTTGTAGTTAATTAAATCGGAGGTAGAGAAGCCACACACAGTTATGCTTCAAGAAACACTGACGATCTATCTTTCCTTCGTGGGCTACAAGGTGGAGTCTTTTCGAGGAGATACAGGCAGGGGTGCCACCCTTCTGATAAACAGGAAAATTCCTGTTGTCTGACATGAGCTCAACACGGTACACACTAATGTTGAATTTATTGCGGTTGCGATTGTTCCCAACAGTTACGTAGGCAATAGCAGCAGCATATTTTTCCTGAATTTATACAGCAGTCCTAAAGGTTTCAGACAGTACTTCAAATCCATCCTAACCAAGGTAACTAAAATTGCTAGGGAGCGTCCTCTGCTTGTAAAAGGGGGGACATTATTGAACATCATCAAGCGTGGGGATACCCATTCTTCACTGCAAGTATGAGAGGCTGTAGACGCACGCTTCGGACCTTAGTCTGACTCTTATTAGATACCCCTAACATCCAAATAGATGCGGTAACTCCTCGTGCACGGACTCTACTCGCGACTTAACTTTTGTCAGGAGTACCGCGAAGTCAATTTGGGACAATACCAACGTTGATGCTGGCAGTGACCACTATATAATAACACTGAAACTCAAGATAGTCGTTATAAAGCTAAGACAATAAAAGCTTATTGATCGGGAGAAATTCTGTAAATTGAGAATCGCCCCAAGCTCACCCTCAGCTACAGCTGATCCTCCACTCGAAAGCTGGGTAGAGCAACTCGGATCCGACATCACAATGTCGGAGAAGGTTATTGTCATGGAGGCTCAAACGGATAAGATGGATTCCAGGCTCGCTCACCTCCTTGAGGCCAAGCAATCGATATTGATAAGACGAAAAGGTCAATGGTTGCACGTGAAGGAGACATAAGAAGAGAATAGCAACATTGAATATGAAAATTGAGGAACACTCTAGAGTTCTATGCAGGCAGCAGTGGGGCGAGGTGTGTCTCTCCCTGGATGGCAGACTCGGCGAAGTTGGTGGCTGGGGTCTCCTGAAACATCTCTTGGATGAGAGCGGCTCCAAGTCCAAACCCGCTCAACGGTCGCTACTACGCAAAATTATTCACAAGGTGACAAAAGCAATGGCGTATGACAAACTGTTGGATGACTTAGCTAGCCAGTACCTCCCGCAGAAGAGGACGCAGTCGTTCACCCCCTTTTCGGTCGGATACTCGTCGTCTCCCAATCACGCCCTTGGCAGAGATTTCACGGAGGCTGAAATTCACATTGCGATTCAGTAGTTTAAGAGCAGATCTGGCGTCGGGGCCGATGGAATCTCGAACAGAGTTCTGAGCGACCTCGAAGATAATTCGGTCAATTACTTTACCAGGAAAATGAATAGAATATAGAAAGAGGGCCGCATTCCGAAGGAACGCAGACACGCACGTACATTACTCATTCCCAAGCCGGGCAAACCTCTTGGGCTTGGAAACATCTAGCCGAGCTTTCTGACGTCATGCCTCGGTAACGTCGCGGAACATGTAGTGCTGAACTGGCTCTCAAAAGATGCGGAGAACGTTTTCCGTACAGCCTGATAGGGCTCAGGCCATGACTCTCAACACAGGATGCTATGCTTAGAATTAAGAAGAGGCTCATGGGATGGGCGATTCGCGATACAAGGGTCATACTGGATCTTTATGTAGAGGTAGCTTTCGACGCTGTACGCCACACAGCAATTCTTCAGGCTATTTCCAATCGTAATCTTGGTGAACGCCTTTCCCGCTATATTCGATCTTTTCTGAGAGGTAGAACCACTTCCGTGCACATTGACGCCTTAAAGACACAACTTCATGAGCTAGGTGACAGGGGCACTCCACAGGGCTCGGTATTGTCTCACTTTCTTTTCAATCTGGTCATCGTCAAGCTGTCCAAACATTGTTGGACTTGAAGGGGGTTGAGCACACGATTTGTGCCGATGATGTTACTCTATGGAGTGCTGGCGGCAGCGACAAAGATTTGGAGGCTCGAATGCAGAAAACTCTTAGGGTCACGGATCTCTGCCTCTCTCCAGCGGGCCTCAAATGCTCGTGGAGGAAATCCCAATTGCCCTTTTACCGCCCTTCCAGGCCAGGATCAAAACCGAAGGGTAGGAGCAAGGTAGTAGGCGTCATATCGGGATCTGACAATAAAGGTAACTGCATCCCTGAAGTAGGGTCAATCAGGGTCCTAGGACTAACTAGTCAAGATAACGGATCCAATGGTTTGATGATACAAAAGATAATTGGCAAAGTGGAGAATTGTCTACGAATGTTTGGACACATTGTCAAGAGAAATAGAGGCATAAGCGAGGAATGTGCCATTAGGCTCATTCACGCTTTCGCCCTTTGTTATATTACTTATGTTACTGCTATGTTCTATTGGACAAAAACAGAAGAGAAACGCATCCATATCATTATCCGTGGAGCCTTCAATGTAGCCCTGGGGCTATCGTTTAACGCATCAACCGAGCTAGTTTCGAAACAAGGAGAACACAATACACTTGCTGTAGTCGCTGAGGCTCCGCGCACAGCGAAGGTCGTCCTGCTGTCCGGCACCAGAGTGGGCAGGGATATTCTGGTCACTCAAGGAATTTTTACTGAACGCGAAAAGGATAACACCAGGCAGCTCAACAAAGAAATTAATGACGCGATCGTGGTTGATCCCTTTTCCAGGAACGTCCTCCCCGTCTCTAATAAGGGAGAAGACTCGCCCGCGCGAAGGTTCTTCTTGCCGAGGGTGCTACGATGATTTTTTAGTAGACCCCACCCAGTCGGTCAGTCACGAATTTTTTTCGGTACCCTTATAGACACCAACGAGCGAGCCTACAATGCACTGTTTGTTTAAACCGAGAATCCGGAGGTGGCCGAACAAATGGTCCTTGCACTCGCTCTGCTAGATCCACAGCGCTCGGTAACCTATAGTGATTCTAGCGCAGCCATTCACGTCTTTGCTAGAGGAATGGTAGATGCGAAGGTTTCCAAGTTACTCGAAGGTAGATCCATGAGTCTCTACTCTATAGTTTGTTCCCCAGCCCATATGGTCGATTTCGTGGGAGGACAGTGGAACCTTAACGAATCTTGAGTGCAGCGTTTTATAGCCCTTTTGTATGAGGCTGCATCATTGGACAATGACTTTGGCCCTGTTAGTAGAGCTGTTGACCCTGTTATTGTTAGGAGTTGCAGAACTGAAGGTCTCTGAGCACATGAGCAAATCAACTATCTCGCAAGAGCAGTTGTTGCGCCACAAGAGGTCAACTAGAAGATGTGGATCACACACTTTTAGCGAATTGAAGCAGTGCTTCACAAACTTATAGCTCGCAGTAGACCAGGGTATAGTTCACTGCCGTCAAGTAGTGCATCTAGTCATGGCTGACAGTTTCTGCTGCCTAAAACTGTCGCATGTGCCACCTCCCCTCGACGCCTCAATGGGCCATCGATCCTCAAGTGACTGAAATGCGCCTTGTGTGGCAAAGCCCATTGTAGCCCTGTTTCTTTACGCAAGGAGGGGGTGGGGGGGCTCAAGAAATGATTTTCCAAGCGTCTCAATCCAGAGAAACCAAGCGCCAGGCCAGGGGATGTCTTGCACCCATTGTATCACTGGCGGTTGCCCGCCAGTGTTGGGGATCAAACGCCACATCCACGTTAGCTTGCCCTGATCGAGATCCAACATGCTGGCAAGTGTAAGAAGTTTCTTCGCATGCACAAGGTCCCACTTCATCTCCTCCTCGACCTGCAAGGCAATATGAGACAGGGCCTTCAGGGCTCCACTGATGCCACCTCCTGAGTCTAGTTGTGCAACACAAACCGCATTGGAGACTCATGAAGGCTCAAACTGGGTTTACAATGTTGTCCTGACAGCGCTGGCCCACATTCGTCTCTGTAGATGCACATTGTACCATCAGTAGCACCTCTTCGGGGACTCTTCAGTCCTGTGAGTGATGGAACTGTTGGAGGACACAGTGTGCCTATATCCATTGATGTGTAATCTTATGCATTATTTAGTTAGTAAACTAGAAAAGTGCTGTAGAATGTAATTGTAAGGAATTTTTTTATAAAGTGTAAGACGTAATATAAAAAATGGGCCAGAAATGTTTCTTTTTCCAGAAACTGTAGGATGTAATGTAAAGGTATGCGAATGGGCACTTTACTCGTACTCACGTTACTGGTCACTGAAATGTTCAAAACATGTTTTCGCTCGAAAGACTACAAAGTGTTCAGTAGTTTCTCGTGTGAGCCATTCAGTGAGTAGCCTGAATATGAGTGTTTGTTAATGTGAAGTGCTTTCTTGCATGTATAAAATAGTTTAGGATTGCTGGTAAATACTGCTTTCCGCAAGAAAGCATTACAAATGAATGGGAAGTGCCATACGAGATGTGTATATGGACTTTTTTTACTGATGCATGGAAAATAACTTTTTGATCCATACAGGTCCCTTTTACATGTGAAAGTATTTGAAAGGGTACATTACTCGTACTCAGGTTCCTTGTCCCTGAATTGTCCAAAACATGCTTTCACTGAGAACATTAGAAAGTGTTAGCAGGCTCTTCTGTTTCCACAGCCCTGGCCTAGTAGTTTAAGCATCCACCTCGCACGCGGGACGTGTGGGATTCTATCTCCAGTGCCTCCGGGTACGCATCGGTGATCAAATGAGTACGAGCTTCCCTTGGCCTGGTGTTCGGTTTCTCTGGGATGAAATGCTTCGAAAATGGTTCTTTAACCCCTCCCTGTTTAAAGAAAAGTTAATGTGTGGAACAGGGCTATCTGACCAAAGGCGCCCTTGCACCATAATATTCAACATCAGGAGGTTCTCTTGTGAACCAGTCAATGGTCAGGTGTGAATAATTTGTCACTCATGTTTGTTACTGTTTTCTCCTTTGTAAAGCCGCACTGTTTCCAAGCGTTTCATAAAGAACAAGCAAGGTTTGGACCATATGAATGCTGTATGTCAAATGCATAGTGTTTTTTTTCATGTATATTGTAGTTGAAGACTAGCGTTAAGACCTGTATTTTGGAAAACGAAACATTCCAAATGAATTTGAAATGTCTTTCAAGATATGTTGTAGATTTTTTAGTAATGCACCTAAATGAACTTTTTGATCTATGCATAGCATACAATGCTTATGCAGACTTCATTCAGTAGCTTGTGTTCTCACGCACCTGCTTGTAAATATTTTCTTATGGGTATAATTTTCAGTAGCTGACTACATTGTCTCAGAGGTCCTGGACAAGTGACAACTGTTGCTGCTAGCATGGAAGCCCAGTTGAAGAGCAACTGAATGGGCCCGTTGAATCAGCTGTTTGTGCAGATACGAAATTGCTTAAGGAACCATTACTCAAGTTGTTTTCTGTTGCATATGATGAGTGCTAGCTTTGCCAGTGTATATGACACTGCTCCGGATGTTTTGTCACACTGCAAGGTTGGTCAATTCGTTCGCAAAGCTTACGGTTGTATCATGATTTTACCATAATAATAGGTCGTAATCATAATTTTATAAGTGTCATACGCCGCAGGCAAGGAGCTAGATGATTGAGTACCTCCTCAATGAAAGCGGTACACTGCATTCAGTAGTACAGCAAAGAGCAGTGCTTGTGTGGCGTCTGTCTCCAGCCATTGTGTGAAAGACTGAAGTCAGTACTTTATTCAATAGGTAGAAGTAAGTCAACGTCGACAAATGAATTTTCTCTGGTCAAGCTTACAGTAAATATCCGTGCAGTCGTCGTAGGACCAGTCTGTGATGTATTCCATCCCCATACAGTGGAATGAAGTATAGTGAGAAGTAAAATATTCTTGCGCTTGTGTTTCCTCCTCTCTAAACAGTGAACATTAACAGTGGGCAGGAAGTCGAACACATTCAGTCAGGCTTTCGCCTTTCATGGCAAGGCAAGATGTGCTCTAACTTCATCTGTAGTCTCGACATGAACTTGCATTTTCTATGGATCAGTGCATCCATGATCGTTTGTCCGCAGTCTCCCCCTTGGGCGATACTCCACCACAGTTCTCAGGCAATATTTTTGTTACGTATTTCATGTGCTTTGCTTTTTCTGTGTATGTATCCGCTTTGTTTACCATGCTTACCCTGTGTGCTTGAGTGTTTTGTGCACTGGGAATTGGTCGGTGTAGGGGAATGACACTTAATCATTTGTTCCTTCTTGTGAGCCTCTTTGACAGAGATTCTTTGTATTTTTTCTCTCAAAATAAAGAATCATTGCTTCATTCATTTATGTTCTGTATCTCCTCGTGGACCCTCCTAGTGGGCGCCAACGATGAATGATCAAGTTATGACCTGACAGTGGAAGACAGACGTAACTGTTTTACTGTCAATATAATTCCTGTATATACATCTGTTCACAGGTTATGTTGTGCTAGTTTAATACATGATTATTTGTCACACTGAAGCCCCTGGATTTTAAGTCTCTTCACTTGAGCCCAACACGGCATATCGTTTCAATGGAAGAATAAACACAAAGTCTTTCTACTAGTATGTGTGTAAACTTGCCACAACGCAAAGTTAACATGAACCATGGTGAAAAGTTGGCCCAGCAATATTGTGTCGTGTACTGCTATATAATGGTACTCTGCATAAGTTACCTTTGTTACAATATCTAATGAATTAGATATTGCCTGTTTATACCATCCAAGCACCCAGTGCAGCTCAACCAAGCACCGATCATGGGCGCAAGAATTCCGCAAATGTCTTATCACATGCAGCTTAATTTTTCATTGTGGAACAGTACAATTATGTTTGCAGTACTCTGCTCATGGCATTTGCTAATCAATGATGAATTAGACCTTTGATATTCGCTGCTTCTAGGAGCGTCTGCGCTTACTGTTAGTATGGCATGCATGGTATGTGGTGTTTAATCTCTGGAAGCTGCACATGGGCTATGAGACACGCAGTGCACAGCTTCTTAGCTGTACTGCCAGTTGCAGTAACATGTGTGAGCTTACTATAAAGCAATGTTTGGCTGGTACATGAATCAGACATGCACCTAATATATTAGAAACAAATTCTCCGCCATTTAATGCCCATTGTTACCGAAACCAATTTCTTGCTCTGTACTTAAAGAGTGCAGCACACATTTGACCTGCACAATTAAGATGATTACAGCAGTATTAGGATGATTCTGCTCAAGGCTGTACAAAGATAGTTTATTTAGGCATAAAATGCACAGCGCCTTCAAATCATCAAACACAGCTCGTGACTTCTTGGTGACACTGGATAAGTGGCGAAAGCGACACATTTGTTACGAGAGACTGTTCAGTGGAGGACTATGGAATAATTTCTCACATCTGGGGTTCTTTGACGTGCACTGAAGTCGCACAGTATATAGGCGTCTTGCGATTAGTCTCCATAGAAACAGGGCCGCTGCGGGTGGGATTGCACCCATACTCGGGCTCAGCAACCGCGCCAGCCCGCAACGACAGCGTTCACCGTTGCACAGCGTCCAGAAATCATGAAATCGAGCTAAAGGTTACGTGGCTTTGGATAGTGCTTGACAATTGCCCTATCTCAAAAGGACGTCGGCAAAGCTAGCGGCCAGTTCCGAAAGCACGCCAGCAAGCCGACAGCGATTCTTCAGTGGTTCTGTCAAACTATGAAAAATTACAATGAAACGTGTATAGACTGACCTTACCGGTATAGATTTTACGATGCGGTGAACAGATGGGTACAAATTGAATTTACATTAAGTCCTCGATCAATAGTACTTATCGTTAAAAAATGGCCAGGCTTAGCTTGGTTAAGCCAAGAATGCGTTGCATATTGCGCGAGTTGGGGCCCAGGTTTTCCTCCGGCTGTCGTCACGTCACGTCACGTGGTTGCGCTAAAGGTCAATGGTAGCTGGCCGGTCGCGCCCAAGGGCTGAACTGAGTGTTTGCAATATGCTACGCATAAAAATAGAAGCAACTTAATAACAAGCATAGCAAACTTAAAAGAGAATAGACCCACATATGAGACGCGCAGCAATGAACAATGGCTCATACCCTCATTGGTGGCTGCCCGGCCGCGCCTAAGGGCTGAACTGAGTGATTGCAATATGCAACGTATAAAAATATTTCCGAACGGCTCATTCAACGCGCACGATCAATACGAAGTGACATGGCTTTAGGGTGGAAAGTAAGGAATTGCAAGGAGATCGAAAGTACTGTCTTGCTTCGCTGCAACTAGTTATTGTCAAGAAGGGTTTTTAAGCTGGGCTTGTAGGTACATATTAACTTTTGGTGACTACGCAAGGAAGGGACAGGGAAGGAAAGAAAATCAAGCGCACACTTGACAATATTGTCAAGTTTCACTGCAGTTCGGAGTGAAGTTTCATGAGTGATAAAATGGACTCGGCAGTGAAATGAACTGCACCGCGGCCTTTTAAAGAGGTTAATGCTCACACTCCATGCACTTTCTCCATGTCTGCTGCCCAGTTCATAGCGTCTGCTGACGAAACGACTCTTCAAGAACGACAGACGCTCTGGAGCTATCAAGTACTATGCCATTTTGAAAAAGTCGCATGACGACGATTTTTGCTTCTGTGAACGGCTGGCGGAGCAACACAACCCCGTGCGGTCCGTGTGCCTTGGTTGGCAAGTGCTGTTTTTGTAAAGCTGTGTCTTACTGTAGCACTGGTCTCGGTCCCCATTCAGGAAGTTTGTCAGTAGGACAATGAGTTGGGGTAGCATCTTTCTGCATCCACTGTTAGGTCGTAGAAAGATGTTGAAAATTGGACAGCGTTGTCACAATCAAGAAAGCAAAAAAAATCACACAAAAATTATGGCTTTGCACTGTAGCGCTGCAAGTCCGGGCGTATATAAAAAAAATAAAGAGGGGTCCTTGCACATAGAGGACGACGACGAAGTGACTGCGAGCCGGAACGCTATTTTTCTAGCTCAGCAATTTTCGAATGCAGCAAGCTGCCAGGAGCGTGCTGGTATCAAGTTTCAAGGTGGGAAACGTTGTTTGGCTACTTTAGAAAGCACTTCCGCCCGAGCAACGCCGACGTCGCGTTCAGACGCTGGGCACGCCTGGAGGCAAGCCTAGGCGAGCTACCGCCCGCCAGGCCTAACAATACCCAAGCCCTAAGAATCACTTTTCGCCAAGCATGGAGGTCCAGGTCGACGGACAGGAGATGTCTCCTGAGGAATTCGGTGAAGATGCCGGCTGGTGCATGATCGGCTCCAAAAGCCGGTCCGGCCCCAGCGCATCGCGGGATAGACCTAAGAACGAAGCCTACTCCCGCACCGGCGAGGGAGACGGTCGACAAACGCCACGACGCTCACGGAACGTAAAACAACAAATACTCAAGGCCAGCAGAATGCCGGCTCTCCCGAGGAACGACATCAAGATCGTTGTTACACCCAAGGGCGGCCTCAACACCGCAACGATTGGCGCAGTCAGGATTGCGTCAGCTATATACCGGGCTGCAGGAGTGTCCGAACAAGACGCCAGCGAAGACACCGTCTGCCCCAACACCCACCAAAATATCATCGTTATCAGCACACCCAGCAGCACCAACGCAGAAAAATACAGGAAGCTCGAGGTCATCAGGATCGGCGACCGCCAATACGAAGTCAACGCCTATGAAACGGCGCCCGATCATACGGCCAAGGGGGTCATCCGAGGCATACCACTCGAAGAAGACTCCAGGACAATTAACTCCAAGATCGTGAACGACAGGAACCCGACAGCCCTGGCAGCCAAGCGTCTTAGCAACACGACCACAGTCATCATCGCCTTCGAAGGCCTAAAAGTGCCCACTCTCGTCAGGTATGGAGGCACTCTGCTTCGCTGTTCACTGTACAGGAAGCAGGTCGACATCTGTCACCAATGCGGTAGACTGGGGCACCGTATGGACGTCTGCCCAAATCCCCAGGACAAGATCTGCAGGGGCTGCGGTGCCAAGAACCCAGACCCCAATCACCAGTGCACGCCAAACTGCCGCTTATGCGGAGGGAAACACCCTACGGCAGACAAATCCTGCCGAGCAAAATTCAAGACCCCGTATATAGTTAAGAAACGAAGATGGGAAAGGAAAGGAGCCGAAGCGGAAGCAGAACTCGAGGCGGACAAGGAATCCGGAGAAGATCAAGCCCCCGCCCTGCAAAAGCCAAGATCCAGATCCAGAGGCCGGGCCAGGTCCAGATCGACGTCGGCTACCGGGACCCCTCGTTCCCGCCAGCACAGCCAGTCGAGGAGCAGAGCTCGCAGTCGCACCCCAGGACCGGGCTGCGCCAGGTCCAGATCCATCCAGGCCCTCCCAGAAAAGGTGAGCTGGGCAGACGCGGTCAAGGGTGCGCCAAGGCGCGGGGTATACGGAGTAACTGCCTCAGAACCGCAAGTCACAAAGAACATAGACAATGAGATAATTGCAGAAATAAAACGTGAGAACGCCATGCTCAAGAGCCTTGTACAACAGCTAACCCAAGAGGTACGCGAACTGAGATAGGTCGCGCCTCCCGCGCAAATACCCATACCCACTCCCGTCAGTACTCCTGCTCCGAGCAACAATGGCGAGGAACCGGACAAAGCAACCCCACCCGCGAAAAAGCGAGCCGTACAAAGCCAAGACACCAGCCGCGCCGAACAGGCTAGATCGGAAATAAAAGCCATGCTTACCGAACTACAAAGTGCAATCGGCAATCTGTCTTCCGCCATATCCGGCCTCACAACCAGGGTGGTCAAGCTCGAAGAATGTGCGATGTGGGCACCGTCTCTGTCGCAATCACCACAGCCAAACATGGGAACTCATAATATAAATCCCGTAATCTCAGACGTTCCCATGGTGGCACCACCCCCCGTGCACCGCTCCAGTTTTCAACAGCTTCTTCAAGACTCCAGGATGGCCAGACACGATAAAGAGTTATTGGTCTGGCAGTGGAACTGCAGAGGTATAGCCGGGAAAAAAACCTGTCCTACAACAATACGTAAGAAACATCCAACCCAAACCCGATGTGATAATGCTTCAAGAAACCGTGGGCGCGTCGGCCAACATCCCGGGCTACCACGCCCTCGTCCCTAAATTCCAAAACGATAGGGGCATTGCCACACTAACCAGAAAGGGTCTAGTACCCATTGAACATGAGATTACAGGCCCGCAGGCCGAGCATATAATGATAGAAATTATTCCTAACAGAACGCAAAAGAATAGCATCTTCATATTGAACATATACAGTAGCCCATCCAAAAGACGGCAGCGTTTTCTCTCCCTGCTCAAAAAGGCAGCCGAGCTCGCCGGCCTGAACCCGCTAATAGTGGGTGGGGATTTCAACGCGCCGTGCCATGCCTGGGGATACGGCCACACCACAACCAAGGGCAAACAGTTATGGCAGGACTCGCAAGACTTGGGATACACGATCATCACGGATTCCAGCGCCCCAACGCGTATGGGCAATTCGGTTGCAAGAGATACCACACCGGACTTAACAATGGTCAAAAACATCGAGAGGGCTACCTGGAGAAACACCCTAGAAGACCTAGGTAGCGACCACATGATCACCGAGATCACGATTCCCCGAGCGGGAACCACCCTCCCAGTCAAAAGCTTCAAATGGGCAGACTGGGACAAGTTCCGCAAGCACCGGGATATCAGGCAAGACGACGAGCCAATCGGTGACATTGACAGATGGATCGCAGACTTGACCAGGGATGTCGGGGAGGCCACGCAAACCATCACTCCCGATTTCCTGACGGAGAAGATGGACAGTCGCCTCGCCCACCTCTGGGAAGCCAAGAAATCCATAAAAACCCGATGGCAAGGCCAGCGGTTCAATCGAAAGCTGAGAAAAAAGATAGCCGCCTTAAACAAACAAATCGAAGAGCACTGCAACACCTTGAGCAAGCAACAGTGGGACGAAGTCTGCAATGCCGCGGATGGCCAACTCCACAACGGAAATTCGTGGCGACTGCTGAGGCACCTACTGGGCGAAACCCAGTGCAAATCCAAGCAAAGAGCCGACATGCAGAGACTTCTGCACAAAGAAAAAAAAGGGGTGGCGAGCGAGAAGCAAATCGTCATGAAACTCTGCGACAAATACCTCCCGCAACGACCGACGGTCGAGCACGGCCGGTACACTGGCAGTCCTAGTCCCAAGTTAGATGAAGACTTCAGTGAGGCGGAAATCAGAACGGCACTCCAAGGACTCAACAGCAAGTCAGCCCCAGGACCGGACAGGGTTAACAACAAAACGCTCAAAAACCTGGACGACAAATCTGTTACCAAACTCACGGGCTATATGAACAAGTGCTGGAGAGAAGGCCGCATCCCGGAGCAGTGGAAGAGGTCCAAGGCTATCCTCATACCCAAGCACGGAAAGCCGTTGAGTTTGGAGAACCTACGCCCAATCTCTCTCACGTCGTGCGTGGGTAAGGTCTTGGAACACGCCTTCCTGAACCGTATCAACAGCCATCTAGAAGAGACGGAAGCCTACCCCCACACCATGATAGGTTTCCGATCCCGCCTGTCCACGCAGGACGTCATGTTACAACTAAAGAACCAGATCCTTGACGACAAGACAAGAAACACCAGAGCCGTACTAGGACTAGACCTGGAGAAAGCATTCAACGTCGCTCACGAGTCGATCCTTAAACAAGTGTCTGATCTGAACCTGGGGGAAAGGTCCTACAACTACGTGAGGGACTTTCTGAACGATCGCAAAGCCACCCTTACGGTTGGCGACCTCGAGTCCGAAGAACGAGCCCAGGGAAGTGCAGGTACCCCCCAGGGCTCAGTTATATCTCCGCTCCTTTTCAACTTAGTCATGCTGGGTCTCCCCAGCAAACTACGCGAAATCGAAGGAATCCACCACGCTATATATGCAGACGATATAACGATATGGGCAGACCGCGGCAGTGATGGGCAAATTGAACACGCACTACAAACGGCCATTAACAAAGTGGAAGAGTACCTCCAAGGAACGGGCCTCAAATGCTCCCCGAGCAAGTCCGAACTTCTCCTTTACCGGCCCACGCGCAGAGGCATGCCACCAAAGAGCTACACAGGACCCCGGGAGTACGAGGAAATCCGCCTGTACACCCAAGACGGAAACGCAATCCCCAAAGTGAACAAGATCAAAATCCTCGGAATGATCATTGAGGCCAACGGAGCTAACGGTGAAACCGTGAGGAAGATCGAAGGCAAAGTCATCAGCGCCACGAGACTCATAAAGAGAATAACCAATAGACACGCGGGCATGAAGGAAGACAACGTCATTCGACTGATCCACTCATTCGTTGTCAGCCACATCGCCTATGTAGCCGCCTACCACAACTGGTACGTCGCGGAAAAGAACAAGATTAACACGCTCATAAGGAAAACGTACAAGATAGCCCTGGGCCTACCGGAATCGACGAGCACCGAGCTCCTGACTCAGCTGGGCATATACAACACCATAGAAGAAATAGCCGAAGCACAACGCATCTCGCAGCTCGAACGCCTGTCGACCACCACGACGGGAAGACACATTATGAACACGCTCGGCATAACGTACCACAACCAGCACGGCCAGAAAATGCAAATCCCTAACAAAATCAGAGAGACCATTACGGTGGCAACCATCCCAAGAAACATGCACCCCGATTACAACCGAGGTAGACGAAAGGCAAGAGCCGAGGCTCTGCTCCGTTCATTCGGCAGGGACAGAAACGCGCGCTTTGTCGACGCAGCCGGATATGCGAACGGCCAAACATACGCCGCCGTAGTCATAGACGCAGAATCAAAAATCAGAACCACATGTAGTGTATACACCAAATACTCAGAAATAGCGGAGGAAGTAGCGATTGCGCTAGCCCTCACAGAACAGGAATGCGAAGTCGTACTAAGTGACTCGCAAACGGCAGTAAAGAATTATGCCAAAGGTCGAATTTCCAAGGAAGCCATGCCCATTCTGGCCAAAGCGGGCAGATCCAAAACCGCGAGCTCGAGGATCATATGGTTCCCCGCGCACGTCACCACGGAAGGCGACGCGCTCCCGAACCTAAACGAGACGGCGCACCGGACGGCGCGAGACATGACCCGCCGCGCCGAACAGGGAAACGCCTCTCGCACGATAGCGAACGCTTCTCGAGCAGAACGGGACAGGCTCACAAGATACAACGACATCACCAGTGCATATTTGAACGCCAGAAGGATATACCCCCCGCCGAGTCCCAAATTGAACAGGAGGCAGGCCGTCGCCTGTCGACAACTCCAGACAAACACGTTCCCTAATCCATTCCGTCTCAAACGCATCTTCCCAGATAAGCATCAGGACGACACGTGCAAATTGTGCCAGGAAGGACCAGCAACACTGAAACACATGCTGTGGGAGTGCATTGTAGTTATAGGAGGGATGGCAGTTACTCCGGAGACCCTGTCGTCGAGGTGGGCCGCCGCTCTGCGCAGCTCAGACCTCGGAATCCAGACGTGGGCAGTCCAGCAAGCCCGTGAGGCGGCGTTGAGGGAGGGCCTTGACGTTCCTCCATGGGAGACCTGAGCCCGGGTCGCGTTAAACCTTGCCGGACACCAAGAATGTTGTATCCATCCATCCATCTTGCACATATCCTTAGCGCCCACTCTGAAACCCCCATTGCCCCTGTGGAATGTTAAATATTGCAGGGCTAGCAAAAAGTTATTGCTCGATTATACATACCCTTAAAGACTGCGTATTACTGTCAAGCTGATAGCAAACCACAAACAACGAAGAGAAATTTGTACGGTGCACCTTGTGGGAGATATGAGTGCAGTACAGGCTTCGCGACAGTAAGAACTCCCCGGCTGCAGGTCGAAGTGTCATCCAGTGTCCTGAGGGCTGCACGGGGAAACGAATGTCCGAATTCGAATGAACCGAATCTGAATGTTCGAAATACAGACGCTGATTGACTATTGCTGCCAGAACTTCAAGTTTTCCTCGAGATGCAAATGTTGGTGGTTGACGAATAAATCGCCCAAAGGTCTACATTCATAAAAGAATAAGGCTCCAGCAAGGCTCATAGGCGGGGCTATACATTTTAATGTCAAAGCAGTCTTTGGCGAGTACCCCAATCCTATCACGCGATAAGCGCAGTGCATTTACCTCCACAAAAATGTGTAATTTGAAAGGACAAGACATTCCATCATTATACTAGTGAATACATAGGCGATTGGTAGCTTTATAAGCGATAAGGAATAATTTAAACAAAACAATAGAGACAGAAACAATAATACCCATAGATACATAGGGCTCCTTAGAAAATGCATGGGGAACTTCATAGTAGCGGCGGGCGAACTGAAATTTGGGGGTGGGCCGACTTCAAATTTGTGAGTGGGCCAACCTAAATTTGGGAGTGTGCTTACGCATACTAAGACAATCCCAGCGGAGTTTCTGCGTTCTTTTTGTCCTCTGGAAGATCCTTGGGCTTGTGCAAGATTTCGCCATTTAAACGGTAATATTTGCCCTCAATAATACCTCAGAGCAATCTCTAATATTAGCCTTGAGCTATGGTGGTGTATTGCAGAAAATAACAACTATTTGCTCTTTTTTGACGATTTGTTCACATTCATAAAACTCATCGCCAATATGCAGCAGCGAGATATTCCTGCCATGTTTAGTATACGCACTAATAGGATTCCCGGCTGCCGATTGCCCACTGATGCTGGAATGAAAGAGAGAAGAGACGGCAACATCGAAAGGCAGACCACAACGGAAGGGGTCGAATTAATAGCGATGAAGCAGTTCGACCGCTGCGGAGTAAATATAAACAGCACATTTGGCAGAACTTAGCCCCTCGGAAAGTACAAGCGTGTAAACGCAAGAGAAAGGAAAGTTGCGATGTGCGATAGCCAGAAATCGGAAAGACGTTCAACTCGGGTGTGGGTTGCGTCGACCTACGAAATGCGTGATGGCCCACATTTTTTGGAAATAATCGAATTGTACATGACATTTTTTATTGATTTCGTTGAAAGGGCTGCCGTGAGTAGCTCACTCCTCTGTCGCAGGGATTCTAACGCACTAGCAATTCTGAAGTACGAGCAACTTGACCACAATCTATTCGTGGTTTTGTATCTAGTGGTCTCTGTGCCCAAAACAAGGATGTCATGAGGAAGAGGAAGGCTGGATCTACGCATGGAAAGAGAGCTTCGAAAGATAAAAAAAGAAGAGGACTAGTCGCTGCAACGCCTGATACTCAGGTCAACCATGACAGCAGGGGAAATTGATACCAAGAAGCACAGCAAAGGCGGCACTGCAAAATCCTCGGCTGCAAAGGACAACCTGCCTCTTTCTTGCACTAAGTGCAAAACTCATGTGAATCAGGAAGTGGTAAAATTCTTAAGGTAAACTGTTCCATTTCTTGCCACAAGAACTAAGACACAAGATAGCTAAACTGAATATAACGAGGTATGAAGAATATTAGCAAATAAAACCAAAAGATTGCTTGCGGCATGCTCAAGCGTTTCTGCGTCGTAGGCACAGCTCCTTTTCTAATACTTCGAAATTGTTCTGCGCCTTCCTCATAGTCAAACGAGAATAAGCAGATGAAAAAATTTTACCGTGTAGCTCAAATTCAGGCTAACAGAGATTAAAATTCTAGCGATTTCATATGGTTTGCGTTAGCATGTTTCGCACACACATACAATGGTCATACTCGGCGAGATGACCTTTCGTCTAACCACAGAATAATTTTTCACTGATCTCGGCATCAACGTGGTAGGAGCTCTGCCTGCATACCTGAAGTGAATGCACTGAGTAATGTCGCGAGCGTAACTTGACATTTCAAAATATTCAAGGGTATTGGCCTAGAAAACAAGCGCAGGCATTTAAATGATAGTTAAGAGCTCACTTCATTATTCTCATAACTTTCTCTGAGAAAATAAGAAGTGAACTAAGAAAAAAACATCACAATATAATGCGCGTCAAGCTCAACGTGGAAACACATAAGCGATGCAAGGATCGCGAAAGAAATTTGGATTTTCAAACTTTTGCCTCTCCTTTTTATGACAATGTTTTGCCTATGCGACCATCCAAATGATGTGCAGAAATGCAGGTTTAGAGTTATCGTAGGAAATGGTAAGTCTATCTAACTTATTGCTCGATATATTTCTTTACGTAAGTTATACTCGTCCTGGCCCCCGAGGGGAAGTCAAAGTGTGGAGTCGGTCTCTATTTGAACGTTGCATACAAGCATAAATTTCATACCGCGTGTACATGTGCGCTCTGATACAAATGTGTAACATTTAATATACACTGGAATAAAAAGGGGCTCAATTTGGTGTTTCGTCACACTGCATAGTGTGAAATGAGTCCCTCACTGCCCAGCCTTCTGGTTGCTTGAGCTTCTCGAAAAGAATTCTGGCTTTATAAATTTACTGTGCTCACAATGTTGCATCAGCTGCAAGAAGATAGCTTTAGCTTTCCCGCTAGAACAGCTGAAGCAGTATACAGCAGACTGAGCTAATGTTCTTAGCAACAAGGATCATAGGAAAGTTACTAAAGTCGTGACCAAGCTTATTAATTCAATATAGTTTGGGAGCATTGCGAAGCAGAAGTAGATTACTTGTCCAGGTGCAGTGATTACTGTTCCTGTATAGAGGCTTTGTATGGATACTTTTATACCCGTGAAGCATGTTGTACATGAACATGTCCCTGGTGTAGCAACCACACAGCGACACTCGCGCACATAACACACGAATGTACCGACCGTCCGGGCGACGCAATTTCGCCACGAGTCACAACAGACACACTCACTACGTGGTCTTGGGAGGCGAGACTCTCCGAACTGGACCTGGGAAGCCAACTGGCGACCCTCGACCAGGCCCGGCGAGCCGCGATCGCCAGTGGAGCCCTGTCAGAGGGAACCACCCAGGAATAAACCGCGCAACGGATTCTCCAATAATAAAGTTCCTCCTCCTCCTCCTCCTCCTCCTCCATGACGCTTTATTCTTGAAGCGTACATCCTCCTTCGCGTGCAATGGTTTGCAGCACAACCAAATGACAACTGCAGAATCCACTACTTGACCTGGTAACATTGTTCAAATGAACAAAAATGGCAACGACATCCAGGTTCATGGCGGCTTTTTCTCTTGGTGCTGTGGTCACCTCTGTCTTTTGTGTGGGGTATCGAGGTGTTTTGTGAAAGTCAATAACCTTATTTTGATGGGTCTGAAGGATTCGAGCGACGAAATTGTGGAAATAGTTGCGCTGTGCTTGGAAACTTGCGGCTTGCCAAGCGAGCCGCATCAGATTTTTTTAAAGGAAGAAGTGCCTTTCAAGCGGGTCGGAGGTTAAACACAAGTGAAGGAAGGATCGGTAAGTAGTGGCCTCCCGAAAGGTGTGGGCACTTCCCGGGGTTACTCCAAGCGCTGTAAAAGTACGATACTTGTCTGTTTTGGAACATCATAAGGAACTTCTCTCAGTGACTCGTGTCGCAGTATATCACATGTAGCATCTCACAATTTATAAGCAGCAATGTCTAGCGTGCTCTCAGGAGCTCTACATACGTATATTCTGTGCTTGTAGAACGAGGCTAAAACTGTGAAGTGACTGGGTCAGTGTGTCTTGGTGTAAGAACAAAGGAGTGTAGTTTGTGAGCCATGGTGCACCTTCTCTTTATTTCGATAGCAATTATGTGCACACTCTAAGCGCGTTTCTGCCGTCGTCGTCGCTCTCGCCGTGGTAGGTCGGAGTAGATTTTTAATGAACGGAAAGGAGGAGAGGTCGGTATGGAGAGCGTGTCTCTAGCCTGCAACTCCTCACTGGGGAGAGGGGAAGTGGGCCATGCAGGGTAAAGTAGGCAGCGGGTGATTATGTTATGGTACAATGAGCTACTATATACACGTTGCCCAATATGCCGATGCGCACTGTGGACGCAATACACGCAAGAGTAACCTTGTCCACATAAAATGTAATCTTGTCAGAAATAGTTATGCGCAAACACATTTCGCACTGACTGGATGTCTCACAGGTTCTAGAGGCGATCGTCTAAACCAGTCTCACTTAGAAAGTTCAAAAGCGATTTTATGGCACGTTGGGCACAGTCAACACTCCTCCACACGCCCAAAAGCTTCTCTTGCGAAAAGGGGCGGGTCTCCGAGCAGTCAATAGTAGACTTGAGTGTTCTTCGTTCAGCTGCACATTGAGGGCACACGCTACGTGAGCTATTGTCTCGGGAGTGTGACAGACGCTACAGTCAGGGTCGCGTGTTTGTCCAATCTTGTGAAGGTGTCGGTGGGTGTAGGCTACACCCAGCTGAGGGTTCAGTATAAAGTCCAAGTGCGATAAAATCATCGCCGCGCGCCATGTGGTGTATGTGCGAGTAAATTCGTGCGAGGGTTAGCCCGCAATCGTTGGCTCAATTTCGCATACGCAATCGAGGGAAGCGGGGAGGAAGCCCGCCATCTGTCGCGCACAAGGGTCCGGGGGAGGGTAGAGAAGCGGGATGGGTCGTGTTTTACTCTCGGCGGCACCGTTAGCCGCGCGCGCCCGTCCGGGCCTGTAAGGCCATCTGCGGCGGGGACAGAGTCCGGCCGCACGCTGTTGTCGCCGAATAATTAGGCTTGGTGCAGAACTCAGCAAGAAAGGCCATTTCGCTCAATGCCACCGCCTCTCTTCGTTACTGCAGCATTTTCACAACGAGTTACCACGGTCATCGAGTGAGATGTGTTCATGTTTGCTTGTGTGCACGTGACACCATGCTTTTTAATTTAGTTAGTATGCTTGTATTTACAAGGTTATACGGATCATAAAACTACAATCCTTAATTTGTACAGCTGGCTGTCCAATAGTTCGCTATCGCAATCGATGCTTCACCCTTCGGTTGAAACTGCGACTGTTTATAGTTAGCTTATATGTGTGATAAGCTCGTCTGCTTCCGATGACAGGCGCTTGTTCGGAGTAGGGAGTGCTGGAGGTAGTAGGGTGCGGGCATGGGAGCACAAGAGACATCCGAGAACTTCTGCAAAACGTAAGAAGGGAAAAGAGCCAATGGGCTCGTGTTGTGCTTCTTTCTATAGGTTTCCAAAATTTAGCGAGGGATTACTTTTAATAAAGTCTGAAGTACTACCGTAATGACGTGGCCTGGAAACCAACTGAATGGTTGTAAGGAAATTTAGCTGTGTTCACAGTGTCGGAATGCAAGCTAGCGGCGCTTTACGCAGGTCGAACGCTCCAAAGCTGCGACCAGCGGCGTTTCCAGATAACTTTAGTTGGAGTTGCGAATTATCTTAATGCTGTGCACTGAGTAGAGTGCTCAGTGGTTTCAAAAGGATAACTTGCCCTTATGGCGGCCATCACCCTTCGAGCTGTCAGTGAGTAGTGGGTGACCACTCTGGCCATAAAATTTATTCACAATGCTTAACAAAATACTTCCCTACCTTTACATGCAATAATGCACCAACATGGTGTGCCCAACGTCCGCCTTTGGAAAAAAAGGAAAATCTGTCACAACTAAGCAATAAATCTGTGAGAAATGTGTTAGCATTACGTCACACCTCTTTCAGATCCCAGATCCATGATTGGAACTGCGTTTACCTCATTGCAAAGTATTGTTCAGAACCTCACTCGCCACACGTTTTGACTACTCGAGGGGCAAAAGAAACTGACCGTTCTCGAGAACACATGCACAGTGTATCCCAGCTAATTGTAGTCACAGTTTAAAAATATACCGATGCCCTCCAAGACGACCCGACCAAATGCACGTTGCTGACTATTCAATGGAGTAAGCCACTCTATTTCTTTTAATATGTTTCATTGCATAATTAGTCAAAAATAATTACCCTCTTTTAAAAGCAACGAAGTTAGGCAAATATTTCTAGTTAAAAAGTTGTACAGTGGTTTGCAAAACATCAGATTATAGAGTTTCTAAATCTCTATGAATTAGGTATGATTCATTTACCCCTTACTGCTGATGTGTACAAAATATAAAAAAAAAAGAACACGTGAAATGTCCGCATGCACGCCGTGATTAAGGTGCTATGGAGCGTTCCACGTACAAGCGAACATAACATTTAGCAGGCTGTGCTGCCGCTTCAAAGGCGACAAAGGAGTGACACAGGCATTGGCTGTGCGATTTACCCTAGCAACGGTTATCGCTTGCGTTGCGATAACGGTTGTCCGGTCGCGTTTTAAGCGGCACGAAACCTTGCTAAATGCTATGGTCGTTTGTACGCTGAACGTTTGGGAGCACTGCGATCACGGCGAGTTACCGGGCATGCCACGTGGTATTTTTCTCGCCTTAAAGTGCATCGGCGAGTCCCTAAACTCTCACTAAAGTGAACTGGGACGCCGTGTTTGCATATATCTGAATACATGAGTAATGAGGTGCACGCAGTTCATGGTTGTGGCGTTCACGAAAAACTGGGAGCGGCACTGGGCTGATATTTGGCGATAATGGGGGACACGTATTGTGTAATTTGTGGGCTAATTTGAATGCGCGTGATTATTACAGTTCAAACAAACAGAAGTTGACGGGTAGATGGAGGCTTGAAGTGATGAGCAGTTGTGGAAAAACGAATATCGCTGTAGCTAGCTTTTGAACAAGACAATTCTCCTTTAAATCTTCGCCTTAGGGACATTCTTTGTTCGACTATTGCTCATCAATAATGATTCCGGTGTTACGCATGCTCTTTTTCCTGCTCATTCAGAAGAAAGATGTGACACCGTGTTTAAATTTGCACTAAATAGATTAATTTCTGGGCCATATGCGGGAATATTTTAATGTCTGTTAAAGTAGAGACGAATGAAACTCCTAATGCAACAGCTCGAAGTCAACAGCTTTGTCCCAAATAAAGATGCGACTTTGAAAGGTGTCAGAGTTTTCTGTATTTTTTGACAAACGCTTTTGTCAAAGACATCAAAGACGTGCTATATCCTTCTCTTCAAAATAAATCAGCCAGACTGCGCTGATAGTTCAATAACAATTTACCCATTTTCATTATTTTTACAAAATGCATTAAACAAATACAGAAACATGAACTTGTTGATTACCATGACTAGAGTACGCTATCTCAGGCCGACCTCTCTTCCTTCCTTCAAATAAATTCTCTCCCTCTCTCTCTGAACTTGTGGAGGACTTTCTTTTTTATCCAAGCCCCCTTTATTCACGAGGGCGTATCTGATGCAAACGTTTATTTTTATTCCGTTTGGCCCGTCTTTATCTCTATCTCCCTGCAGGCATCTTCGTTATGGCTAACACCAGGTCGCACAACCAGATGCTGTCTTACACGTGCACGGCAGCAAATTGCAAACATCGCTGTTCACGTAAAACAGGTTTTCGTAGGCGTGCTAGATTAATTTAGCACAGCCGACCAAGCCGTGGCCAATTCACTTGTAATACGAACAGCGGCGCACTATATAAAGAGTACGTGATGTCAGTGTATGCGTCTGGGCTGCATTATGAACGCCCGTTCTGCTCATCTCCGCACCTAAACAAATTGTTCTGATTTACATATTGCGCTTTAAGCATGCGTTAGTGATAAGCGAAGGCAGCGCTCACAGCGATCGCGCGCACTGGCGTCTGCTGCTACCTGTACTTCTTGGTCGTGGTGCAGCAGACGACGCGCGAGCTGAGAGTAAAGCTGCAACTGCAGCGCCGCTAGTTCCAATAACCACCACTCGGGATTTACCGCTCCGTGATAGGGGACAGGAGTCGTTAAACTCAGCCGGTTAATGAGCTCACACACGCGCACACGCTCACGCGTTTGCGCGCATCCTAGAGCTTGTCCTGCTATAGCGGATGGCACTGAAGTGTTCGTTCGCTCCAACACATCGACCGCGCGAATTGCTAAACACCATCCTGGAAGCTCTGTCCCAACGATGAAACTTTGCTTCTGGCACGAAATTGCCGTTCTTCTAAAGACAAAGCATTCTTCGTAAACAATACCCTGCCTACCTGAAGTGCTTGGTGGTGCTGCCATGAAGCATAAGTCATACTTGAAACAATTTTGGTTACGGGCCCCACGGTGGGCTTATATGTCTGTCTTCCAGCAGAACCGTGCGACGTTCTAAACATTCGCATGCATATTTTAATTCGTGCCAACGGCAACTAGCTTGGCAGCTATTTCATATGGTCGCCGCATGTGTCACATAGTGCGTGCACACGATGGACGCATGTTCAACAGCACAAACGCACACGCAAGTTTCCTTTACGCCAGAGATGCAGGAAATAAATGAACAAATTTATAGCGTTTGGTTAGCCGCTTCACGAAATCTGTTCTTCACGTAGTTTCTAAGATGCGTGTTGGTTCTGCATATCCTCTTCTTTATTCTAAATGTGATCGCATATATAAACTCTAAGTTCACATTAAGCCGCGTTTTCGGTGTAGAAGAAGTTAGAATATAGCTCAAAATACGTTCGATAAGCACGATCACATTTATGTACCACATTATCGCTGTGTGCGCACCTTTGAAACTTCACACTTTGAAATTTCGGAAGAGCACGAGCAGGAATAACGCCTCGTAATTTTAAAGCGAATAGCCTTCGTTGGCTCTTTCAGCCATTTGACGATCTGTTGTCCACTATCTGACTTTCTCTGAAGTCTCGGGCTGTTCAACAAATCCATCAGTGCAACCGACAAAACTGTCTATTTGAATATGACGCGGAAAATCAGAGCACTAGAGTAGGAGTATAAACTGGGAATATTGCCAGCGATTCCGGTCAAAGGCTACAAGGACTTATGCGTAACAATCACAAATAATGTCTCCTGGAGTCTACTTACTGATAACATTAGTTTTTCCGCATTCCACAGACTACGTTTTTTGAAGCATCAGCTTAGAGATACCCCCCCCCCCCCCCCCGAAAAATGAAGTAGTATACCTGCCTCAGGCCTAAATCCGAGCACGTGCCGATAGTGCGGAACCCAATAACTAAACAGAACATTAACAAAGTAGAGAGCCTTCACCGAAAAGCAGTGACGTTTATTTACTCTAAATTCAAAACAAGCGATTCTCCTGCGGAGCCGATGAAGAATAACAAAGTTGAAGCGCTTCAAGCCCTAAGAAAGAAATGCACGCCTGAATTTTTTTGCTCTATATGAACAACATGGTAGCGCTCACTACGCTGTATGTTTAACTCATTTATCTTGAAGGTACCCACAAAATCACCGGGCCCACTCAATAACACTTAACATTGCGTATACGGATACCCGCAAATATTGCTCGTTTCCATTTGGTGTAATGGCTTAAAAGAGTCTATTCAGCACACACGCAGTAGTACCTGTTCACATACCTTGAGTATTTGTTTCATATTCCTGTACATTCCGTATTTTGAATGATAAGTTCATTTTTGCTATGATTTATCCCTTCATTGATTGCATTTCTGCTTGTAATATGTTTTACTGCAAAGTTGCTATAGTATCTGTGCGTATGTGTTTTTTTTTCAAATTCCTTAATCTTCTGCTTTTATTGCCGACAGCCACATTCCAAGCATTGACAATTGTGTTTTCGGCTATGACCTTTTCTTGCATAGATATGATTGTTTACTCCCCTATTTTTACTACGACATACCTGTACTAGTTGGACTATGTTGTGATCTGCTGTATGTCCTATAAGAAATAAATAAAAACGTGAGTTTGTAATAATGTAGCACGAGTTAACATTAATGTTGACAATCTTAAACGAAGCGTCATTTACTGCGAGTACAAAGCGCCTGCATGATTGCCGGATTCGGGCCAAATTGTAATACGGGTACCGTTCTGGAAATAAAACCCGCCACCTCCTTGTGACCAGAACTCCATGGCTAGTGCTTTGTTAAGGCGCATTCTTCACAGGAATTATTTAACTCTCTTTAAGTTCGCTCCAAGGCGAGTAACATATCTAGTGGAGTACGCACTCATATTTTCGCAGTCGCAAATAATCTCGGGCGCACTACTCCTACGTAAAAGGTCAACCCGTAAGATGTATGACTGGTCGGAAGCACTGATAGACATTTAAATTAAAAACAGCATTTTGCGTACGAACGCCAGACCTGACGACCTTGGCCTTATGGTGACGTCAATAAAATACAAACGTCATTTAGAAATATAGTGTGGTATGGGAACGGTGCGCATAAGTAAATATCAAAAGTACTGCATGCCTTTCATTCGGCGATTCTCATCTGTAGCAGGGGAATGAGAGGAGTGGGCGAGAGCGAGGAGAGTGGATAAGACAAAGGAGACAAAGAAGTCTCATCATCATCGTTGTCATCATCAGCCTGGAGGACGAAGGCCACTCTCTGTGATCTCCAGTTATCCCTGTCTGGCACAAACACATACTTAGGGTATGAGTTGGCGCCAACAATGTTTATTGAAGCTCTGCACATACCTAGGCGCAGACACTCTGCGCCCGAAATTGGATGCCAGGATGTTAACTGAACAGCGACTCATACCCAGCGGCACACACTAGGTGACCCGAGATGGCTTCAAGGAGGTTAGTTAAAAATTGGCACATACTCAGTGACACGCACCCACTTACCCAAATCGCTGTGAAATTCGTAGAATGAACAGTTGTACATACCAGTGGCATGTAGTTAGTCACCCATATTGGCAAGAAAGGAGTTCATTGAAGAGCGGCACCTAATCAATTGTTTGCCGGTCTGGGCATGCGTATCTAACATTTTTCAGGCCCAACTTGGATTACTGGGTATGTGTCACTGCTATGTCTCGCTTTTCATTGATCCCGCTGACCAATGCTGAGGTGAAAGAGGTTCATTGAAGAGCAGCACCTAACCGATTGTCTGCTGGTCCGTCTATACGTATGTCACAGTGCTCATGCCCAACTTGGGTCACTGGCTTCTAAATGTGATGGCACATATCTAGTTACCCAAGTTGATGTAAAGAGATTCATTCAAGAGCGGCGCATACCCAGCGGCATTGATCCAGTGAACCAAGTTGGTGTCGAAGAAGGTCATTGATGAGGGGTACATGCTCAGTAACCAAAGTTGTCGAAACAGAGTTTTATGGAAGAGCGGGAAATGCGCACTGTCACGTACGAAGTCACCCATGTTGGTCTGCTAATTTATTCAGTCCACATCCTTCACAACAGCAGCCCGACGCTCGGCCCATTTGACCTTGGATTACCCAGTGACCCGAGTTGGTTGGAAAAAGGTTAAAAACATAGGTGGATATATCCACACACATTTAAAAGTGCACGACGAATCCTACGAATGCTAATGGGATTATACGGCTATGTAAGTTAGTTCATCGGGCTCATGTAAGTCTTTCACTTACCAAGAAGGTCGGCCACTGAATTGGGCATTCAGAAAGTGCCGTCGGGTTTCGAACACGGGTCATCGGGACGCCACCAACCTGGACAACCAATCATGGGTCGGCCAGCGCCTCCCTTCGACAAAACGTTTCTTGACATCGCAAGGCCACCGAGTTTCACGCCCAGGCTCGTGGACGCCTGCACCTGTGGGCAGGACGAAACATGGTGACACTGCGCGTCCGAGCTTGCGGACAGCTATATGGCAGGGGAAGCCGTTTCGTCCTGACTCGTCCGCAACATATATCCATGCTTTTGTTAGTTCACGTGGGCTGTCTTTCGCGTCAACCGTTTGTTGACTGCTTCAATCACACCAAAACCACTTTTTTAGGCGAACCGCAATGCACATATCATGAAATGTCACCACAATTCCTAAGTTGTTATCAGCAAGCTTAAACAACCACAGATACCGACACCGATGCGATCCATTTATGTATCCAGTGAAGAAGGCTTTCGCTGGCTTCCAGTGTTACACCACTATCTTACACACCTTTGACAGGCCGAGGGAAGAAGGCTGTTTTGGGACGATGGCTTACGCGCACAGGGAAAGAGACGATGGGTGCTGGCGTGAGGGTGTCGGCAGAGTTGTTTGGCGTATCCCGCGGTCGGCGTCAGAAAAAGGGCAGTACCCAGCGCCGTAGAAGTGCAACACAGGCTGTTGTAGCTCATCGTACGGGTGGGGTCGCGCGATCGAACGCCGAGGCGGAGTTGCAGTTCAAGTGGCACGACGGAGAGGAGTACCTCGTACTTGACCTCTTGAATCGTAATGTAACTCCGCTCCATAAGGCCTTCAGACTACGTGAACCATGCTCCAACGTAGCTGGACCAGAACGATGGTAGTGGTGGACTGAACTGGGGCTCCGGCCAGTTAGCCACGACACCGTGTCACTCGGTGTAAGGCGCATTCTCCCAGGTCACCTTCTACAGCAGAACCATGGATCCTCGACAGTAACAGCGATCTTTCCGGGATAACGTCAGAAGCACCCCCATATTCCAAAGGAATGCGAGATGCCTGAGGTCACGTGTTTCGGATTTTCGGCAGTTCGTCTTTAAAAACCACTTTCATATGCCGGTCATCTGTTAACCGAACTTATCAGCCTCCGTAAGACTGTCAGGATATCAGCCTTTCGTTTCAGCCACGTGTGTCCGAAGTAGTAAGGTTCTAGTTTACATTCGCAAGGACCTTGTATATTTTTCCCAATCCGTAACGCCACACAACGGTAACCAATTCGTCTGTGTTACTGCGAAAGAAAAGGGGCTCTCTTTTACTCTTGTTGGCGTCTACCTTTACCGAACAAGTCAATTTAATTGCAAAATACTAAATGATAATGCCACGTGCTTGCCCCACGCTCTTGGGCACGTGTTCCTAGAAGAAGACAAAGACGGGTTGGTTCACGAGCGCGCTCCTTATTCATTGGTCGGTGCTGCGCTGCCCCTTCAACGACTCCTACTTTAGTGGCCTCTTTTAGAAGTCATCTATCAATTAAACGTGACATATTTCGGTTGGAGTGCTGGGTAGTCTGGACCCATGCAACAGACCCTTACTAGAAGCTGGAATGCTAGACCGATACCCGAGCTCACGCCCGTACACCGCGCCAGCTGGAGAATCCTGGGATTCGCCCTGAGTTTGAGCCGTTACCGGCGAGAACAAAGACAACGATGGCAGGTATGGATGCTACATCCCATACTACCACAAACAACCCTGCGACAGCTGCTCCGGTGCCTCCTCATTACAGGCTGAAAAAACCGCGCTTTCCAAGTCCCCTCCATGGCGACCTGCTAGAAAACGTGGAAGACTGGCTGGCGGACATGGAGCGCGTGGCGGAGTTCAGTGGATGGGAAGACGATTGAAGCTCCGAAACGTTTACTTCATCCTTTTGGATGGTGTTCGCACGTGGTTACAGAACCGTGAAGGTGTTCTGACATTACGGCGTCAGTTCTATCGCAGCCTCTTGGACACCTACGCCAGCTCCGATCGCCGGGAACGAGCAGAATCGGCCCTCCAATCTAGCATTCAGAAACTCAATGAGAGTGTGGCTATGTACGTGGAAGATATAGTGCGTCTCTTCAGGCGAGCTGACCCTACCATGTCTGAAGACAAGAAGCTGCGTTACTTGATGCGAGGAGCCAAAGAGCAGCTTTTTGGTGGACTCTATCGCACGACGAAGTTGGCCTTCAGGTCGTGCATGACGAAGTGCAGCATGCGCTCGGCGTATGACATTAGGACGCATCACTTTAGGCCACTCTACCACTTCAGGCGTTCACAACTTCAACTGAATTACGACGCACAACATACGCTGACGCTTTAAGAAGCACCGTCCCGTCGCCGGCGCGACACCTCCTACAGTGAGCGAATACCAGCGTGCGACTTATGCCGACGCTTTCGGGCACCCTATACCTGCACCAGCGCCACTACCTTTGTCACCCCCTATGCCATGCTTCAGTCAGCGCAGGCGGTTCCTTATTTTGGAGTGGCTCTGCCAGCCTTACGCAAATCGGACATTTTGTGCATGCCTGACTGACGACCGCTCTGTTACCACTGTGGTGAGGTGGGTCATACCTACCGAGGGTGCCAGCACCACCGCCCAGGACTCCAGGCTTTTCCTGTTAATTCACCCCGACCCCGTTTCGGACAAAGGCCACCTGAAATGAAAGAATTTATCGGCCGGCAGCGAGCGCCGCCGTCATCAAGGCGCCAGTCGCGATCGCCGTGAGCACCACCACTCTATTCGAGAGGAACAAGTCAGATGTCGCACGCACGATCTCCGAGCGCTGGCCTGGAAAACTAACGTCAGCTACATTTCAAGGTGAGGCCGCTTACACTCAACGTGAGCACGACCTCCAATCGACGCAACCTCAGACCAATGGGGACTTGACGACACCGGTGTATCAGGCTGGAGACAACTTTTCAAGGAACATACCTGCGCTGATCGGCGGTCGAAATGTTACTACTTTAATAAACACTGGCGCTGACTACTCTATTATCAGTGGAAAACTCGCAACTGTTTATTACAAAATGTTGTTACGCCTTGGACGTACGGACAGGTGGCGGACATGTCATCAAACCACTTGGTGTGTGCACTTGTGTATAAATTCAAAATTGTACATTTCGAATAAGCGCCCTTATTATCCAAGAATACTCCGGTGAATTGATACTTGGAATCGACTTTCTTCGAGAGTATGGCGCCATCATCAACCTCCGCCCACGCTGTATATCGTTCTCTGCAAAGGAGCGACCACACGAGACGCCTGCTGCCGTAGAGCCACTCCTAGAATTTCCGACGACAGCGTCACGATACCACCGCGTGCCAGTGTAATGACTCCGGTAACACTCCGGTAACATTCTGGCACATGCGAAGGCGAAGTACTCGCAGAGTGCTACGTCTCCCTTCTACATACCCTCGGAATCAGCGTGGCTCGAGGAATCATTGACGTTTGGGATGTCCAAACTGGCGTCTTGATCACCAACTTCCCAAATGAACACGCAAACCTCAACCGTGGCACTGCCTTCGCTTACGCTGAAGCCTTGGAGGACGTTATTGAGTGTTTCGCTTATGAGGAAAGCGGCAGCGATGATGAAAGCGTTACAAATACCGGCATCAACAACGAACTGTCGGAGGACAATAAGGAGGCACTGCGAAGGCTGTTGTGTGAATTGAAGGACTGCTTCGCTCGATCGTCTAAAGTCAGTCAGACGCCAATCACGCAGCACATGATAATTTCTTGCGACGATGCACGTCCTATTCACCAGCAGCTGTATCGTGTTTCGCAGAAAGAACGCGAAGCAATTCAAGAACACGTCAAGGAGGTGATTGACGACGGCGTCATCCAACCTCGGCACAGTCCGTGGTCGTCACAGGTTGTCCTGGTAAATATGGAGGACGGCACTCTCCGCTTCTGTGTTGATTAGAGAAAACTGAACAACGTCACAAGGAAAGACGTCTATCTGTAGCCACGCATAGATGACCCTCGACCGGCTACGGCGGGACAAGTATTTTTCCTCGCTTCACTTGAAAAGTGGGTACTGGCCCATTGAGGTAGACGAGCGCGACAGGGAGAAAACAGCCTTTGTCACCCTGGATGGACTTTGCGAGTTCCGAGTACTTCCATTCAGGTTGTGCTCTGCTCCGGCAACTTTTCAACGGATGATGGACACTGTGCTAGCCGACCTAAAATGGCAAACCTGTCTTCTCTACCAGGATGATGTGGTCGTATTTTCACACATCTTCTACGGACATCTTAAGCGACTGCGGCAAGTGCTCCAGGCAATCCGATCGGCCAACCTCACCTTAAAGCCTCAGAAATGTCGTTTCGTTTATGAAAAACTGAAGTTCCTTGGGCATGTCGTGGGCGCGGAAGGCGTCCGTCTTAATCCCGAGAAAACTTCCGCTGTAGCTGCTTTTCTGACTCCTACCAACAAGAAAAGCGTTCGAAATTTTCTGGGACTGGGCGCATGCTACAGGCGCATTATACGGATTTTTTTTCTAAAATTGCTGGACCACTTAATCGCGTCACTAGATACCACACGCCGTTCATCTGGAGCTCCTTGACATAAAAACTGTTTATAGCGCAAACACATGCAACCACAAAGTATAAGGGACAGGACACAAGCGCTGACTGTCAACTAACTTTTATTAACGGAAGACGGGTACCTTATATAAGGGGAAAGGCAGAAGTGAAGGGGGGAGGGAGTGATACAATCGGGGAAATTGACGATGCGCATCGATGAACGAACGTGCCAGCTGTCAACGCATTCAGGCGCGAAGAAACGAGAAAACTAAAAAACTAAACAAACACTAGCAAAAGGCGAGGGATACTAAGATACAATGAAATAAGTAAGCAGCCGCTTCCAAAAAATGAAGCTCTGCCGCAAAAAGCGCTACCGAAGGGGTGCTTACGCACTTGCTGCCATATTTGTGTATGTGGAACGCTTCCAAACTGACGCGCGCCATCGCGTCGGCGCTCTTGCCGAGAATCTTCGTCTCTCCCAAACGAGCCTAGCATCGTGTGCATCCAATTACGTGCGCGACCAAATGTGCGTACTTGTCCTTTAAGTTGCTTAAATTTCGGGCATGTTCCCCCAAGCGTTCATTTATGCAGCGGCCGGTTTGGCCGACATAAGCCTTTCCACACTTCAAGGGAATGGCGTAGACCACTCCTGTGGAACACTTGATGAACGGCTTCTCATGTTTTAGCTGGCAACCTCTTTTCTTAGAGTTGCAGATGCGTGGGCATAACTGTGCCAGCTTGTTGGGTGCCGAAAAAACAACGGAAACGCCATGCCTGTTGGCTACCTTCTTAAGACTGTGCGAAGTCTTGTGCAGGTACGGCACAACCAAAGGCTTGTCGGTCTTCCGACGGTCATCTTTTACTCGTGTTCCCAGTTTTAGTTTCTGAAGGAGGGTCTCAGACAACGGAATCAAGACCGAATGGGGGAACCCCGCCGCCACAAGTCGGCTGGCCTGATTCTCAAAACTTGTCTGCATCAGGTGCGGGCACGACTTCTGAAGCGACGATTCCAAACAGTGCGACGCTATATTTCTTTTTGCAGTTTTGGAATGCGCTGAATCACATGAAGTGTGGAAAGGCTTATGTCGGCCAAACCAGCCGCTGCATTAATGAATGCTTGGGGAAACATGGCCGAAATTTAAGCAACTTAAAGGACAAGTACGCACATTTGGTCACGCACGTAATTGGATGCACAGGATGCGAGGCTCGTTTGGGAGAGACGAAGATTCTCGGCAAGAGTGCCGACGCGACGGCGCGCGTCTGTTTGGAAGCGTTCCACATACACAAATATGGCAGCAAGTGCGTAAGCACCCCTTCGGTATCGCTTTTTGCGGCAGAGCTTCATTTTTTGGAAGCGGCTGCTTACTGATTTCAGTGTATCTTAGTATACCTCGCCTTTTGCTATAGTGTTTGTCTAGTTTTTTTGTTTTCTTGTTTCTTCGCGCCTGAATGCGTTGACTGCTGGCACGTTCGTTCATCGATGCGCATCGTCATTTTCCCCGATTGTATCACTCCCTTCCACCTTCACTTCTGCCTTTCCCCTTATATAAGGTACCCGTCTCCCGTTAATAAAAGTTAGTTGACAGTCAGCGCTTGTGTCCTGTCCCTTATACTTTGCGGTTGTATGTGTTTGCGCTGTAAACAGTTTTTATGTCAAGTATGCACCAACTCGCCCAGAAAGAAGTTTTAATGATCTGTAGCTCCGAACAGGAAGCGGCTTTCACTGAGCTTCGACACCACATGACGTCACCCCCTGTTATTGGGCATTTCAACCGAAACAGAAATTCATACCGACGCCAGTAACGTCGGTCTGGGTGCGGCGCTACTACAGCGGCAGGAGTACGGCGAAAATGCCTTAGCTTACGCCAGTCGCACCCTATCGCGACCTGACTCCAATTACACCACCACAGAGAAAGAGTGTTTTACCATCGTATAGGTACTAGCAATGTTCCGACCTTATCTCTACGGCCACCCATTCCTGATCGTGACGAGTCATCACTCCTTATGGTGGCTGGCAAACCTAAGAGACCCTCCTGGACGATTGGCATGGTGGAGCTTGCGCCTGCAGGAATACGACATGACCGTCGTGTATAAGTCGGGCCGCAAACACGAAGATGCCGACAGATTGTCGCGCGCACCTGTGCAACCTGTCGATATAACACACGGAAGAAGACAGCGCTTTTCTTGGCGCCATTAGCGAAACAAACGTATCTACACAGCAGCGAGCATATTGTGAATTGCTGCAACGTACGTCTGCCTCGACAAATTGCTTGCGGATTGTCGTCGTTTTGTTTGCGACAGGAAATCTTATGCAAGAAGAATTTTGCTGCCAGCAACAAAACCTATCTTTTGGTCGTACCAGCAGAGCTCTGTGACGAAATCCTGTTCACATGCGACGACGATCCTACGTCCGGCAATTTGGGTTTCACCTCGAACCCTTGCAAACGTACGGAAATCGTACTGCTGCCCGAAAATCGCCAGATGTGTTAAAAGATACGTCCAAGCCTGCCGTGAATGCCAGCACCGAAAGTCACCCAATGTGAAAACTGCGGGAGTGCTGCATCCTATCGAGCTGCTACGAGGGCCCTCCAATCAAGTCGGCATGGACCTCCTGGGCCCGTTTCCGTTGTCTCCCTTCCGCAAACAAGTGGCTCATAATCGCCACAGACTATTTAAACCGCTATACTGAAACAAAGGTTCTTCCTAATGGTACAGCTTCTGAGGTTGCACAGTTTTTTGTACAGAACATCGTATTATGTCATGGCGCCTCAACATGTGTCATCACAAATCGAGGGGCAGCGTTTACGGCAAGTCTACTTGAAGAAGTTTTGCAACTGACTTACACCACGCACCGAAAGACGACTGCCCATCAACTGCAAGCAAATGGCTTGACGGAAAGGTTTAACAAAACAGTGACCGATATGCTGTCGATGTACATAGACATGCAGCATAAGATGTGGGGCGAGGTACTACCGTACGTCACGTTTGCGTACACTACCGCTACGCAAGAGACCACATGCTTCACGCCGTTTTCTCTAGTTTACGGTCGTGAAGTTCAGACAATGTTAGAAGCCATGCTACCACGGGAAAATTCTGACCGTGTTGCTGAAGACACCGAGATTTTTGTACAACGTGCCGAATAAGCACGCCAACTGGCTCACGTGAACCCCAGGAAACAGCACTGTATTGACGCACGACAGTACAACCGCCTCCACCGACAAGTTGACTACCAACTGGGTGACCAATTGTTAGTTTGGACCCCGGTCCGCCGTAGGGGCTTTTCGGAAAAAACTTCTTAGTCAGTACTTCGACCCTTACAAAGTGCTCCGGCGAGTGAGTGACCTCAACTATGAAGTTCTTCCGGATGGCATCCAGCCAGCACGCCGACGACAACCGCTGCCCGAGATAGTGCCCGTCGTGCGGTGAAAACCATATCGCACACCATAATAGTCATGGTGTTCGGATCATTGCGTTTGTTCTGGGACAAGTTTTTCTGCCCGTCAACGATTTATTTACCATCGAGTCGATGCTCTTCTTGAAGGAGGGGTAATGCCACGCGCTTGCGCCACGCACTTGGGCCACTTGCTCCCAGAAGAAGACGAGGACGGGCTGGCTCACGAGCTCGCGCCTTGGTCTTTGCTCGCTGCTGCGCTGCCCCTTCGACGACTGGTAATTTAACGGCCTCTTTTAGAAGTCGTCTATCAATTAAACGTGAGAATATTATGGCTGCTATTACTGGTCCTTGGATGATAACAGGGGATTTTAATGCTCACCACCATATATGGGGAAGCTCCAGGATAAATTCGAGGGACAGGTCACTAATATACTCTGCATCAGGCCACAACCTGTGTCTTCTCAATGACGGAAGCCCGACATTCTTGCGAGGAATGGACAGTAGCTGCCTTGGCTGGAACTTCGTTCCATGTGGCCTGGCTTCGAGCGTGCAGTGGTTCACTGATACTGACACCAATGGAAGTAATTAATTTCCGACCTATGCGACAATCGATGAACTAGACGCCGCATTACCGGTTGTATATCGCCAAATCGACTGGTCAGTCTTTGAAGATCGTGTAGAAAAAACATGCAAGATAACATTACGCGCGCTGGTTAGAAGACATATTTGCTGACGGCATGCAGGATTATATGCGTTGCTTCAAACATTCACCAAAGCGTACAGAGTATGACATTGAATTGGAAAGGCTTCGTGCACTACGTCGTGGAGCTGAAAGGAGGTACAGGCGCACGAAGTCAATTTTTGACCTCAGTGTAGCTCGGCGCATGCAAAAGAAGATACAAAGCCGAATAGATAAGCTAGCGGATGAAAGATGGAAATGCTTTTGCGAGTGACTGGACCCCCGCAAGCCATTGGCCCATGTGTGGTCTACCCTACGGTGTCCTTTCTCAGCTCCCCAGCAACGGCGCCCTTTTAGCGCCCTTGTTTTCTGTCAAAACCGCCGTGAGATAGACGTTGCAGAGAAATTTTGTGCAAAAGTCGCCGGCGGCACAGTTTTAGTCCCTCACATGGCTGTAGGCGACATTCCTGATACACGAGAGAAAAATATGGACGCTCCATTCTCTATAGAAGCGTTAGAAGCTGCTATAGCACTTGTAGGTGTTCCTCTTTATCAAGGCCCGAATGCATAACATATACTGCTTTGCGTCAACTATGTCTAGAAGCACGAAGAGAAATCCTCAGGGTTTTAACTAGTTCATGGCAAGATGGTGTCGTCTCACAGGAATGGAAACGCAGCCGCTTTGCACCGCTGGTAAAAGCAGGGACGTCAGCCCTGGAACTGGCATCGTATCGGCCTATAGCACTGGCCAGCTACGTCGGGGAGCTCATAGAACGTATGATCTTCATGTGTCTATAATGCTTCCTTGAAGGCCACAAAATTTACCGTGACTCTATGACGGGATCTTGACGAGGCAGTTCATCGATTGACAGTGTCATCGGTCTAGTGCCATCTGTACAACAGCAAAAATTTTGAAAACGATTATCAGTAGCATTCTTTTTTTACGCGAAAGGCGCTTACGGCAACGTTTCCCATCAATGTATTCTAGATTTACTTTTGAGAATTGAACTAGGAAGGCGAGTATATCGATGGATCAGAAACTACTTGACACAAAGGTTCTCGTTCGTGCGTACAGAAGTTGGTCTGATCACCGGCCGCTACATATGCCGAGGGGTTCCCCATGGCTATGGTCTATGCCTTATTGTTTTCAACCTCGTGCTTTTTGGTTTGGCCGAATCCATACCGAAAACTGTGAGTGTCTCAATCTACGCCGACGACATCTGCGTCTGGACACCAGCGGTTACTTGCCTGCGGGTTCATGCAAGGCTTCAGAAAGCAGCAACACAGGCATCTCACCATCTTCACACACAAGGCCTTACCATCTCGTCAGAAAAATGTCTGTTAGTCGCTTTTACGTGAATACCGATATCTGTTTATCCGTAATGCATCAATGGCCAGCCTATCTCCTACAAGAGAAATCATCGCTTTTTGGGTCTCATTGTTGAACGGGACCTCTCCTGGCGCCCTCAGATTGCTCACTTGAGGAAGAAGCTCACATCTATTGTTCAATTTTTCAAGTTCATCACAGCAAAAGATGGGGGTCGACAGTTATATGGAGCACTTTTAATCGGATTGCTACGCTATAGCTCTCCCCTCTCTCGTACTTGCTAAAACATGCAAGTCAAATCTTCGAGAACTCCAGAGCGTGCAAGCGCAGGCACTACGTGTTTGCCTGGGCCTTCCACGGAGCGCCTCAACAGCAGGAACCGTTATAATGTCTGGAGAGTATCCGATGACTACTTACATTAGCACCGACACGCTTAGGGCCCATATTCGTCAAGTTTAACGGATGCTATGAAACTCTCTTGCCTGCGTGCCAGAACGACGACCACACGCGGGGTCCGCCAACGACGTGAGCATCCATCGTGCCTCCCTACCATCGGGCTTCACACCCTCAGCACGGTCAACCTGAGCTCTGTGGTATTTAAAACAACCTCAAATGCGTCTTACGGTTCCAGAGATCAAGAAAGTGTTCGAGGTTCCAAGGTTCCAGGTTCCAAGAAAGAAGACCGAGCTGCCTACCTTGGCCTTGAACCAAGCAGCTCTGGATTGTTTGCACACTTTCTACTTTGACCGAGTCCACATAAATGCGGATGGCTTTTCCACTCAGACCAGCTCTACCGGCGCAATGGTTATACCACGATCAATAGGCATCCGATACAAAGCTCCTTAAGCTTAATTTGTTCTCAAGCTTCTTTGTCAGTCTAAGTTAAGGACCGCGCAAAGACTGATGGAACGAAGATTGCTAGGCATAACGTTAAGAGACAGAAAGAGAGCGGTTTGGATCAGAGAGCAAACGGGTATAGACGATATTCAAATTGATATAAATAGGAAAAAATGGAGCTGAGCAGGTCATGTAATGTGCCGGTTAGATAACCGATGGACCAGAAGGGTTACAGAATGGGTACCAAGAGAAAGAAAACGCAATTGTGGATGACAGAAGACTGGGTGGAGCGATGAAATTAGGAAATTCGTGGGCGCTAGTTGGAATCGGTTGGAGCAGGATAGGGGTAATTGGAGATCGCAGGGAGATGCCTTCGTCCTACAGTGGGCATAAAACAAGCTGATGATCATCATGACGATGACAAGACTCCTCACGTGAGAACATCGACCGGTTCGGAGCTTGTTGCCTTCCGATGTGCCGTTGGTTATATTAACAACCAACCGGCTAATCGGTGGGCAATATTCTGCGATTGGAAGGCGGCCTTCCAATTTCTTCCGTCAAGTCTTCGTCGCAGGTCCTGTGAACAACTCGTGTCGGAGATACGCGAAACAGAAATGCACCATCATATGATCGCGAAAGGACATGACGTCGTGTGTTCAATGGCTGCCGGGCCATTGCGGTATTTCCGGCAACGACCTCACTGACGAAGCTGCTAGGAAAGCGCACTAAGGGGCAACCCTTATTTCTGTACCTTTTTCGCACCTGATGCAATCCAATACTGAAGCAAGCTAGCGCACCGTATGAAATTGGAGAAGTGGCACCCACCTGAATTCGCCCAACACAAACTGCATTCCCTCGACCCATCTATGCAAGTGCGGCTGTTACCGGGGCTCCCGCGAAATGAGGAAACAATGCTCTGCCGCTTACGCTTGGGCATCGCATTCCCCAATGCATATACCTGTTTGAGTGCAATGACAGATAGCACGGAGTGAAGTGCCTGCGGTGTCGAGGAGACTATAGAACATCTACTGTGCTACTGCCCATCGTTTGAACATGAAAGACATCACCTTTACACAGCTCTAAATCGGTTAGATAGAACGCCGTTCAACTTGAACAAGATCTCAGGACCGTGACCTCGCATATCGCAGCTACAAAAGGCCACAAAATCGCTGCTGCGATGTTTGAAAGCTAGTGGATTGAGTCGCCCTCTGTGATCCAGACTGAGTGACCGAACAATATCCCCGGTGGACTTTCTTTTCTTCGTTTAATCTTTCCCTCTCTTTTTTCCTTTCCATAGTGTAGGGTAGCCAACCGGGCTCAGTCCTAGTTAACCCCCCGGCCTTCTATTTGTCATTTGCTCTCTCTCTCTCTCACCGGGTCACTGCAGGAGAAATTTGCCACGTCAGCCCACGACCCGTGCCGTCGTCCGTACATTTATTTCGGCGAAGGCAGCAAGCGGAGTGTCGGCTGCGGTGATCTTCGTAACAGGCTTTCAGAAGAACACCGTGCATACCGAGCTCCCGCCTCGAGCACGCGCCGCCCAGCTTTAATTTTTTCTCTTCTTCTGTAGCTCCCGCGTTGCGGCGTCTGCGGGCGCTACGGTATCGTTTGAGGATATACATCAATATCCTTCTTAAAGTTCTTTGGAGAGGGTTCCAATAAGAGATGACGTCGTTGCAGTCCATAAAGCACTTTTTTATAGTTTCTGGATCATTATAGAAACGAGAGTTAATCGAAGACGCGAAATAGCTTTTCCTCCTTAACCAGGCATTAATAGGTAGCTATTAGTATGCACATTGTAGATGTATGCACTTGGTAGAAGTAGTATGCACTTTCGACTGGAGAAATAGGCATTTTGCAGGTAAGCCGATGTACTGTGATCTGTATACGGAGGTTGAAAAAGGATATCACTCAGATTTTACGAACGTTTTCTCGTGTAGTCGAGAATAAATATTCATTTGAGAACCTCACTACAAGAGAGCGCACGTAGAGGTACACTTTACGCATGAAATGCTGCAAATGTGGACGTGAAGCAAAATTTGCCATAATTGTTTAGTTTGGTAAAACGTTGACGAGCTAAACTTGCAAGAGTACCCGAAGTAAGGGGTGAGAACCGTCTTGGAAAATTTGATGGTTAGTTTAGCATACGCTAAAACTGGTGAATGAGAAAGCCTGCATGCTCATGATACATTCATTAAATTACTTGGCATTCTCATTCGAATGCGCTGTTACTTCCTAACTTATCTACTACCGAAGTTCATGGCTTCGAGTTAATATTTCTATACGGTCCTAATTATGGTACCTTAATTAACTATTTCATTAACAATAAAGGTGGAGGGTCAGAACTTTCACCAAAAGTCATGGGTTCGAGCGTATAAACATCACAGATCGTGGATTCAACTCCCGCAAGTAGTCGCGGTTTCGGCCATCAATGGTGGCACCATCAATTTTGGTGCCATTGAATTTTGCTGCCATGACGCCGGACAACTGATTTTTTTACCCAGGAGCGACTTCAGGCTTTCCCCTTAAATATAAGAAACGAGACACTCATTCGTCTAACATAAAAGTGAACCAGGCCAAGTCCCCTACACTGACTACTCTGAAAGTCTTGTCATGCCTCATTCGCTCAGAAAATTAAGGATGCGAAAATTCGGCAAAACCGCTGAACGTAAATCCTGCAACATTGAAATATTTGCAGCACAGAGAAGAGTTTCGTTGCCAAAAATAAATTGCACGCCTTAACTTTGCCAGAGGTAGAGCGATTCTAGCAAGCGAATGTTCGGCCATAACGCCTTTGGGTTGGTGCACGTTCTCCCCTTTGATGTGCGCTTTACTTAGATGCATATATAGAACGACGAGGTATTTCGGCGGCTCATAAAACAATTAAATACCAGGAAATGTCTTGGCGTAAAGATCCATGAGCCGAACTACCACCCCAAACTTTTAGCGCAGCTCATTTGTGCACCAGAGATCGCACCGAATTCTTCTATCTTGGGCGCCGGAGTTCTGACTTGTCTGCATAAAAGAAATCGAGGTCGTCTGCATATGCCAGTCATGTTACCTCTGTCCCAGAAACATAGAAATCATGAATATTACTAGAGTAAATTACGTTTTAACACAGTGATTCTAAGTAAAGAGGGATAAGTAATGGTGACAGGGGAACGAATTGACCACCGAGGAACTATTGGACACAGGCTTGGACAAGTGACTATTACCAATCAAATGGGTCCAACAGTTATTATAGCACAGTTTCACGCCTTTAATATAAAAGGGGACGACGTTAGCATGTTCGAGAATAGAAAAGAGAAAAGAATGGCAGATGCAATCACTCAGCTAAGTCTACTTGGGCCATTGCTAGTTGGGCATGACAACTGAAACAATGTTCCAGTATTGCACAGGTGATGTGTATGTTTGCATTGAGTGGCCTTTAAAAACTCAGATCTAATCAGGACCAATAAGAATCGACATTACAAATTGAAGTCGGTTTCGCAATAGTTTTGGAACAATTTCATCGCAGTTTCTCTCTGTCAATGTATTTAAAATAAACACTATGTGGCTTTTAGTGAATGACTGAGGAACAGTATCCAAGTCAAAACCAACTCTGAAAATCTTGATCAGTACAGGACAAAATAGGAATTTAAAGGCTTTAGTAAAACTCACCTGACATGCCATCAGGACCGGGCGTCTTGATAGCAGTAAGCGGTAAGCAGGTGATTATGTTTGCTGTTTAGTGACAGAACCACTAACAAAACCGCACTCTTCAGTTAAAGAGGTGATAAAGGAGAGAACACGTGCTGCCAGATTACCATTGGTTTATGAAAGGAGCGTTAGCAATGCCGTGTAGTAAGCCTTAACTTCAGACATAATTTCGTTTGTAGTAGACGACAAAAAGCAGTTGGAGTACATATCTGATATCGGCTGTGGTTTTTGCACTAGGGTATTAATCAAGTAAAGTTTCGCATGTGGGTTCTTCAGTATGCAAAGTACTTATGTTAGGACATCAAACACGTACATCTCTGCAACGTATTGCGCCTTATATCTGAAGCCCACATTCACCATTGGAAATTTCGTCCACGTAAGCCCCAAGTGCCTACCTATGTAGGTCCTGTAGGCTGTAAAGAATTTTCGGTAAAGTATTTTCTTTAGTTTTTCTGTAGAACGACCTCACAGGCCTAATTTCAATCGCAGTTGACCGAACTTCACAGCGGGGCTATGTATGTCAACCCTCGCATAGATCTTTATTGTCCTTGGATGGATGGATGGATGGATGGATGGATGGATGGATGGATGGATGGATGGATGGATGGATGGATGGATGGATGGATGGATGGATGGATGGATGGATGGATGGATAGACAGATGTATGGATGTTATGAGCGTCCCCTTTTGAACAGGACGGCGGTTTGCACCACCAAGCTCTTGCCATTACAGAGCCTAATGTCCTACCTAGGCCAATAAAGAAGAAAAGAAAAGAAAATAACCCACGCTGAGTTCCCAAGACCAAATTTTGTGAACCCCTATTGTGAACTTTGCTTTTGTACGTCGCCGTTGTTTGTCCTTTCCCTACCCGCTTTCCACTAACGTTCCTAATCCCCTCTTACTATTCTCTACTGCAAACATGTTCCTTTTCCCCTGCTCTCGCGGAACCCAAGGGCTTCAAGGACTCCGGTGGTGCCTAAATCGACCGCTGGGCACATATTTTCACATTCTGATAAAACATGCTCTATTGTTTCCCTAGATTTACTGCAGCAAGCACATGCTTCTTCTTCTTTCTTATATCTCGCTTTAGAGGTACGTGTTCTAAGGCATTCTGGTCTCGCTTCGAGAAATAATGAGCTTCCGTTTAAGTTATGATAAATGGCTTCTTTCATGATTTCGTTCTTTGTCATAAGTAGTTACTCATAGGAGGTTTCTTTTCCATTGCTGCTACCCATGAGGCTATGTGAGCCTCATGGGTAGCGTCCAGCATCAATGTTTTTCTTGTTCAAATACCAAAAACTCTCCCAGCCCATTTACTTTCTTTCATATTTTTCAGTCGGTCTTCAGCTCACTTCAAAGCTTGTCCATCCCATACCACCCTGCGCAGCTTCATTTGGAGTCTTCCTGTGAGCGTTCAATGCGAGGCGTCCCACTGACCTTTGGTTCCCATGGAGTCCTGATTGTACCCCTCATTTCAAGCAAACAACCGCATTTCCAAATGTAATACCTGGAACCACTACACCTTTCAACATAACCCGGAGCACCTCGTACCTACTGTATTCCCATAGCGCTCTGTGTTTCCTTATGGCCGCATTTTTCTCCCCCTTTGATGTTATTGTTTTTTCCTTTATTTCAAGATATCTGTCACCTTCGAATATCCATAACCGAAGGTGTTCCTATTCCTTTACCCGGCGTATTTCCTGGCCGTGAATTGAAATGTTTGTTCACTGTTTTCACTGAGCACCATCACACCACATTTTTTAACACTACTTTTCAGACCTAGATTCCCGCCTTCCTGTCCGCAGATATTAACCAGGCGTTGCATATCCCTTTGCTTGTTAGCTAGCAACACAATGTCGTCTGCATGAAACAAACCTGGAAGCGGCTGTTCTGCTACTTTACCTGCCTTTTTGTATGGGAGAATAAACCCGATGTCACTTCCCTCTAGCCCCCTTTCCATCCTTACCATGCGCATGATAAACAGCAGCGGGGATAAAGGGCACCCGTGCCTCAGTCCCTTGGTATCATTTTGCTCATCGCTCGTGATCGCTTCCCATTCAACGCAAGCTGTACTTTATAAGTAAATCTCTCTGTAAAGCTGTATGCAGTCGTCTCCTATGTCTCCCGCTTCCACAATACCCCAGATGATGTTGCGGTTTACGCTGTGTTGCGCTCCAGTAATATCTAAAAAAAGCCACATATAACAATCTCATTTTTTCTCTAGATATTTCAATGCACTGAGTAAAGACAAATATGTTGTCATCCAGACGCCTGCCAATTCTGAAGACATTCTGAATTTCTCTGCGCATGCTTGCAACGCAGAGAAATGCTTCCATGCGCAGAGAAATTATTCTCTGCGCATGCTCGCATCTTCTATTTGATGGCCCGCATTGCTTACCTTTGTATTACCGATGTAATGGTCAACGTCCTACATGAGTGATGTCTATCTTTTCCCCCTTACCTATGCAAATTAAGCTCACTCTACTTTGTCGACAACTGTCTGGTAGTGATCTATTTTGCAAGCTTTCTTCTATGGCTTTAACTAGAGCTTTCTTAGTTATTGGACCTAGTTCATTAATGAGCCTAACTGGAACCTTGTCTAGCCCTGTGGCTTTGGGTTTGGAATTTTGTCTTCGACTTTCTTTCAGTTGAAATTTTTCTGCACGAGCTCCTTTTCCATCTGGTTCTCTTTCGTATTCTTTCTTTCCCCAATTAAACCTCGTCATTGCCTTGGAAAGATTCGGCTGTTATTTTCTGGATGTAATTTATTACCGCGTCAGCTTCCAGTTGGTTTCCATCTTCGTCTAGGATATATTGTTGCGTCGTTCCAGACTTCGTGGCTAATGAGTTTGTGTTTGCAAAATATTCTGGTCGCGGCTCTCTTTTTCTCATCTATTTCTGATGTCCATAGTTCACTATCACCATTCATCTTTGCTTGAACCAGTATTTGAGCCTTGTATTTTTTCTCCCGGTATATTTCCCATGTTCTGTCTACTTCGTCCTGCGGCAACTGCGCCTTTTTTGCCTGCCTGTGTTCTCGGGAGGCCTTCTGTTGTTCGGTGATCGCTTCTTGTTTGATCGCTTTGCGTTTTTTTTTTCATTTCCAACGAGCATGTTGCCTCTCTTTCCGTATTTCTATCATTATTACGCTAAGAAGCTAACCATATTTCCACTATTTGGTTAGCTATTTGCAAAGTTCTTCCTCGACTCTTGTGACTATATTTCAGTGTTCATTATGTTCATTATTAATATGTTCATTTCAGTGTTATGTGACTATATGATCAGTGTTCAAAGTTGGACGGGCCATATTGTGTTCCTTGCTCTCTTTCGCAACTACATATCCTATGTTCAAAATGATGTGTTTATGGTCACTCCCAATGCTGCTATACCCTTCCTCGTCAATGACCATTTCACTCAACCCATCATGAATTGCTTGTGCCATCAGGCTAAGCAATGGTCGATTGCCGATTTCCCATTTCCCACGTGGGGTGCCCGTCACACTTGGGACCTGTATTCACGATAACGAGGTTTTGCTGCTAGGAAAGGTCTAGCACTGATTTCCCGTTGTTAGGGGTATAGCCATATAATAGCTGCACCTGGGCATTGATATCACCTAACAGGATAATTTCGGCACCATTCCCGGAACCCTTAATCCCGCTCCTACCCTCGGCTCAGCCTTTGGCGTTGAGCTCAGGAACCTGACCTCCTGCGTGACACCACGCGCCGGACGGTGGAGGCTCGACTTAGAACAGCTCCGCTGTCAAAAGAGAATACCCATAAAGATACATAGGGCTCTTTATAATAGTCTAAATGTAGATGGCTGGTAGATTTATAAGCCATAATACCAATTTAAACCAAAAGAAGTAGCAGTTTCGCCTCAAAGACTAAGCATCGACTGCGATAGCAAATTACCAGACTGTCACATGATGTAAGGATAGTAATTTTATCGGCCGTATCAACTTGTTAACAATCGCTTACTAACTAAATTATTACGCGCGGTGTCAGTACGCGGAGCAAACATGAACACATCACACTCAATGACTGCGGACACTCGTTGTGAAAACGCTATCGTGAGGAAACGTGGCAGCAGCAGTGAGCGAAATGATGTTCGTGCTGTCTATCATTTCAACGGGAAGTGAGCACCGAGCAGAAAGCTACGACCCGGCGACTGAATGACTCAAAAGTTTCTCGCGCGATGCGAACTACACGGATGACTCAGTCACAATCGCAGTACTTTAACTTTAACAGGAAGAGCTTATTCTTGAGTATTTTTCCGACTTGAAGAAGTGCAGCTCAGCTGGGGAGAAAAGGGAACAACGTGCGTACTCGTTCGTGCTACTGTAGTACCTAGGCGAAAGCACGTTTGAAGGCACGATTCTCCAGTAAGAAGCCACCGATTTCTCTGATCTTAGTGACATCCTTTCTAAGAAACCATCCTGCGCCTGAGCCACAGCGCACGGCAGGAAGGAGTCGGGATTCTTGAGGCACACTAAAATACTGGAGGAACGAGAGCGTGGACGAGAGTTTCTTTTTCGGATTTGCCCCAGTGTTGCGTGCATACGTAAGTTCGGAGAGACATCCAGGCAACGTTACTAGACTGGGTTCAGTTTTCAAACTCCCGTGACTGTTGTGGACTCACCACCGATCCTCGCATTTCGTGGCGCTGCTGTCGCACTTTGCTCGGTCAGCACGGCGCGGACAGGGCGACGAAGCACTACTGTCCGTTGTTTATGTGTTTTGGCATGCGTGTTTTGCTGCAGTCTCGGTGTACTTTTGCGACACTTTTATGCGTTTTAAATGCCGTGTGCGTTTTGAACAGTTTACGGGCCGTATCATTCAATTTTATTTGGTGACGCGAATGCATATTTATGCTCCGTTCCTGCAGCGATAACTTCCTTTGAATGTGCAAGTCTGCTCGCAAGGGAGCAAAGCTCACGCAGGTTTCAACATTGCACTTGTGAATGCGGTGCTCTGATGAGAGAAATAGTGCTAGCTTCATTTTTTTTATCCCGAAATGAAGTGCTGAGAGTGTGTATATACCATGTGTCCCAGCTAACTTCAGCCAGTTTTAAAATATGCGAATGCCGCGTAGCTGGGCACAACCAAGGTAATGTTTGCCAGCTTTGGAATATTCAAATTATTATAAATCCGCCTAGTTAGGTAATGCGTAGTTAATTCATTATTAATTAATAATTATCCAATAATTGTTAGTGTACTTCTTAATTCACTCATTAATAAATTGGTTCATCTATTTATGTAATTCGTTGCCACCACCAAAGGTGGAGGTTTCAACGACCGTGGGTTCGAGTGCCTTAACTCTATTTTAATTAACTGTGCCTTAATTAACTTCGCCTAATTCACTCTGTCTTGAGTGGCGTCGTGAACTGCCTCGATTGGTTCGCTTGGGCTCCCGTGACTTTTTTGGACCATCGTGTGGTCGCGCTAACAACGCCTCATGCGTTCACATTAATAATGAATTAGTACTAAGCAGCAACAGCTGATTACAACTACTAATCACCTACTTACAGCTTTTCATCAGCAACAGCTGATTAATATAGAGCGCAGTGGACGGCCGGGGCTGCTGCGGCCCTGGACTAAGGACTCCACAGCGCACTCTGGAGCAGCGCAGCAGCATTTGCACAGCTATGTAAAGTTTTTTAATCAATCTCCTAAACGCGAGACTATACAAACATTTAAAGACGCATTGGTGAAAACACTTGCTGAGTACGTAAGTTGTGAAGTCTGAGGACTCAAGCCCCTTCGCCAACGCAGAGCTGCGCCCGCGTAGAGCTACTTGCGGTGCTCCCGCCCTCTGGCGGCAAACGAAGACAAGGGGCCACCCGCAATGTACGGCGCCTACGGAGAGTTTGACAACTGAACCTAGTCTAGTAACGTTGCATCCAGGGACATTTCCTGGCGACTCTACTTCTAATCTGCGTCTTCCTAGGTAATGCGATTAGCGGTGCGCTTTGCTCCTGTGTAAGCGCCAGTTGAACTTCCGTCCATACGAGATGATAACGGCTGGTGCAGAGTCCGTAATGGGGAGGTGGTAGTTGTCGGTTGTCAGTGACTGTCCCGTGTCACTGTAGAACACGTAGCCTAAGTTCTAGCGCTTCGCAGTTCCATGGTCGTTGGCGACGGGAGGAAAGTGGTTGCATCGGCGAGTGGGTCAGGCCGAATGGTCTGATTATCACTGCGCTCTGCACCTTCGACAACGGGACGCGTACTTGCCATGAACAAGAACTTCAGTATAACTTGCATAAGAATATTTTACAATAAAAAGTATTCGCAGCAACAGCGCGTCATAACTCACTGCTCTGCGGCAGTTAAAGCGGCATCTAGCTAAGCCTTCTTACAACACTGGCCACGTGCGCTTCAAGCTAAGTCGCTTCTCTCCACTTTGCAGGGCCACTCTTTCTCAGGCATAGTGGTAAAGCACAGGAAAACGACAACTCGTCGAACACATGATTCGGACTATAGACCTCGCAATTACGAGTGTCGCCACTGAGCGCTTCTTTTACTGATTGCAGGAAAGAACACCACAGCGCTTACAAACAAACAAATCATTGTCCTCGCACTAAGCTCAAATTCATAAACAGGCTAATTTAAACACAACTCGAAGAGGTGAAACCAGTGAAGAGATTCACTAGGAAGGTCGTATATCCGCGTACCTGAATTATCTTTTTCTGGAAAAGGTTCTTCATCGCTCGGGCTGCCCGGCATGTCTATCTGTCATTCTTGATCTCCAACGATTTGAATTCGATAAGGAAAATGAACTCGCATGGCAAGGTTGTATTTTTTGTCACATGAAGATATCTGACAGCGATAGGATCACTTTCAATTTTTGGGGGGAATGTTCGCTGTAGAACATCACACAACAAACGCAGGGACGTAACAATCAATGAAGCAATGATCAAGGCTCTCTGGCTTTTTGCACAACCTGCGATATGCACCCCAGGAAACAAAATCTCCCACAGATTTCTGTCGCGCCTTCACAGGAAACGTCGAGTGATAAATAAAAAAAAATTACCGCCCCTTCCAGTTTGTGAAGATGGTCTATCAGCGAAGCTGTGTTAGTTTCAACGAGTGTTACATTTGCAAGTCAAACATAGCAAGCAGTCTAAATTCTAAATATTTTGTTGCACCATTGTTTCACCTCAATTTTGCTTTCGCATGCTTCGCGTGGTTAGCGTGCTTTAGGAGCCCTTTATTTTGTGGTTCGCCCAGTGTTTTCGTTTTTTTTTGCGCGTGAGGTTTCTGTTTGTGTTTTACCGAGGCCATGATAGGGGCGACATAGGAAACGTGGGTATTCGTGGTCTGCCCATAGTTGTAGCTGGGATGGAATTGGCGGAAGCACTAATCCAAAGCTTTGTATATTGGGCGCAAGGCCTACAATTCGAGATGCAGGCGCTGTTATCTCTTTGACGATTGGTTGGATTGTTTGGACAATTGACCGCTGCCAGCACTTGCTGGCACAAGAAGTGCCGGCAACCACGCGCTCCTAGTATGGCGCTTCAATCGATGGGTACTGTCTGTTGGCCGCAAACCGCCAGCAAAACATTTGTTTTTTTTTTCCGCGACAGGGTGGAATATCGTCTTTAATTTCGATGCCGATCTGGATCGATTGCCTAAAATGCACGGTGTGACAACCGTATAAGATTCGCGTTTAAAATAGCATTCTCACAGCGGGAAACGGGTCAGTCCAACCCCTTTCCCCCTTTTGAGCTATTCTTTTCCTTTCCCGCTAGGTCATGTGGCCACCTTTTAGCGAAGTCCGACAATGACGACACATGGTTTGCATAACCGCCTTCACTGCGAAAATTGCCGTGATTGAGCGCGGTTAAACCAAGCTTGTCGATTGACACCACTGTTTTGCTTCTTTGAGAAAGGACACAGACGCTGCTCGGCGCCGTCAGCAACTACCGCCTCTGCAATTGCACCACAAGGCAGCAAAGAAGCGCTGCTGGATACGGCAGCAGCAGCGAGCGAATTGACCTTCATGCTGCGCCTGTCTCGCTTCAACGCGAACTAAGCGTCAAAATTCCAGCGCATTCGAAACTACCAGCACTCGGCACACTTTGTGCACATCGCAGATCGCCCTCAAGATATGGGCGCCCGCACGGTTTTCGCAGCGGGTCGCCGGTAGTGGCAGGTTAAGTCCCAGTTTGACCTTGGCGCTGGGTTTGATGGTCAGATTTACGGAGCCAGTTGTTTTCTAGGTTTGTTCCATGAGCAGTAGAGCTATCGCTCCAAAAGAATGTATTCGCTCCCGGAGAAACGCACGCTTTCTCAGCGCGATTGAGCATACGATACAATTCAAGACTAACAAATGAAGTAGTATGGTATACTGGAATGGGAAAACACGCGTCCATAACATCCCTGACGAAGTTATTAGGAATTGAGCAAAATAGATAGGCTGTTCAAAATATTGTGGGAAAATGAACAGCATCACTTCTTGTCTTTTGTAACCTATAGAGGGAAAACTTCAACAATGGGGAATAAAACAGGGGAAAACAATTAAAATGAAACAAGGTGCTGGATGATCTCGCGCAGAAACTGGTGCGTAGCACCCCGATAGTACAGGAAAAGCGAAACTAGGTGCCATATAAGCGAAAGTGCAAGGCCAGCACCAGCTCTTTTAAGCCGAAGGAACAACTAATCGCGTCACGTTGGCTCCCACTCCGAGCGCCATACAAAAGGGGCAGAGATAATGTGGAATGATTGAACAGGAGACAACAGAGGAAATCCTATTAAGAAAAAGCTTATCTCTTATCTTTATCTCATGTAAAAGGAGAATTCGTTTCTATCGGCAACCACTGCACGAAACTCGACAAGATTTGTTGCAATTAAAACGAAAACATAAAATCTAGCGGCTGTTTGTTTGCAAGTTTTTATTTAGGTCGTAAAGTTTTACTAGAAATTGGGGAAATTCGAAATCTGCAGGAAACGAAACTATCAAGTTTCCAACTCCGTAACTTCGCAATGAGAAACGATATCACAATTCTCTTAATTGCATCTAATAGTGCATATAAAGTGGACAAAATTGATATGTTACACATGAATCTAAAACATTTTTGTAATGTGTAAATACAGCTTTTGCAGAACCTTTGTACACAATGTAACAAACTCCCGTAATATATAATTGACATACAGAATTCATCCGCTTTGAAACATCTAACCGATGCTGGAGGGAGAACCGCGATATGTTTTCTTCACGAGGAGATCTTAATTTGTAAACTTCGTGCGTTTATTCTTTTAGAACTTTCAAAGCTATGAAAATATTTTCAAGAATATTCAAGCCCTAGATCGAAATTCCGCTTGTAACAGTCACTAGAATTTAGCTTTTGTTCTGAAATGCTGCAAATTTTATTAAAATCGGTCCAGGGGTTATCTCAGAAAAGCGCTTTTGCATTTTACATGTATTTGAATACGCCGCGTCGGAGTTGGGCCCAAGCTAAAAAGGATGGATGGATGGATAGAACTTTATTGGATCTATTTAAACGTGGTTGGGCTCGTAGACGTCCGGGAGCCCCCTGCCCGACATCTCTAGGCAAGCACGGTTCCACCAGCCAGAGCTCCTCATCCGAGCAAGTGGCCCGAAGAGCGGCCTCCCACGAGGAAAAGGAAGGGTTGGAAAAAAGCTTCCTCTTAAGGCGAAACCCATGCAGACGAAGATGTGCATCAACTTCTCCTCGAATGCACGAAATACGATACACAAAGAACGGTACTGCAAGCTAATTTGTGCATATTAGACAGAAGACCATTCACTCTTAAAAAGATACTTGGCCCATGGCCAACTGCGGGCCTTCAAAAAAGAGCACTTCTTGCTCTGAAAAAGTTTTTAGAGGACACCAACATTTAGGGAAAATATTAGGTACCCGATGATTCGAATACGCTAAATGAGTTACATAAATGTTGTTGTTGATTCATAAGTGCTTTATGTGGTGATCGCAACTTTTACACGATATGTATGATTCTGTTCTGTACTTGCGGTGTATTACATGTGCTGTGTGTTTTGGCTGTTCAAAACATCTGACTTTATATATGTGTACGTGGACTGAACTAATGCACAGAACTTTGCGACTCATGTACTGTTGGACCGTATACTTTTTATTCACCCAGTGTTCTACTGAGTGTTATATTTTCTGTCGTATATTCTCCCTTTTTACGCTAATTTGTTTCGTTTGCCAAGTGACAAGGAGTAGCCGGTGCCACCATAAAGACGCCAACCTCTCCTAACATTCACTTCAATAAAAAAAAACCCATAAGTGGCTCACACCCCCAATGGCCGGGAGAACGTGGCCTGTGGCCCAGGAATTCGCGTGAGCTCGCCTCGCGCAGACATTTGCTCTTGCGACTGCTCCCGCGTTTGGCGTCGTCTTCTCCCACAGCTGGCTCCGATGCCGCTCATCATGCCGAAAGAAAGGCAACGTTAATTTAGACAAAATTAATTCAGGCACTTGAACCCACAACGTTAGGTGGGAGTCATACCCTAGAACTTATGCGGAAGTCGAGCCCATGTCCTCTGGTGTTTAGGCGAAGTTAATTAAAGCACAATTAATTATTATAGAGTTATTTGACCACTCCAGCCCACGACCTTTGGTGGGAGTCGAACCCACGAGCTCTGATGTTAATTAAGACACCTAATAAAGGTAGCGTCAATTAAGGCACTCGTATCCACGACCACTGGTGGGTGCAAACTAGTAATAAGAAGCAACGACGCATTTGAATAAGAATTACAAGTACTCGAATGCGTCGTTGCTTCTTATAAGCATGTCAAGTAGGGAAGACGACACTGTTCGATCTGTTGTCACCTTAGCTCTGTAATTTTTGCATAGGTTTTGCTATTAATTAAGTGAGATATTTATATCCTTGGAAGACGGCCGCATCTTTAAGGCGGTGCTGTCCCTATGGGAAGGGTACGGCTGCTCCGGCGCCGGCATCTTTAAAGGGACAGCCCCATCCGAAGGAAGCCAACGTGGCGGAGGCGGCCATGGCCTCGCAAGGTGTGGAGCTGCCAGACATAAGGGACGATAAGAAGTCCAGTGCGTCATCAACGCTCAATGGGGACGACACAGCTATCGTTGACCCTGACGAGGAAGTGGCTGACATGGCGGAAGTGAACAGCGATGGCTTCAAGGTGATGAGTCATCGGAAGCAAAGAACGGTCGGAATCCCAGTGGTAGTTGTGCCAACAGAGAAAGGTGTGTTGATTTGAGAGAGCGGAACCCTATCAGGCTCTTCGAAGCCATTAAAGTACTGATGAGATCTGCCCCGATTCGCAGCCGCTTCACAACGCAAGGTGCTCTTTATTTAGATATCGCAACGGAAGAGCAAGTTGATATTCTTCTGCGGTGCTCTCAGATTGCTGACATAAGAGTTAAAGCTCGGTTTCCCCACTCCTACATGACTAAAACATGTGTTATTAGGGGAGTACCAGTGTGGTATTCGGTAAGCGACCTTCTTGACTACGGTTTTCTGCACGTGAAACGTCTGATGCGCCGGGTGGAGACTCAAGAAAAAGAATTGGCAACGAAACCTACTAACTCTGTTGTGATAACGTTTGCTCCCAACACCCAGCGCCCCGAAAAAATTGACCTCGGTTTTATTAGACATGTAGCCAAAGAATTCGTTGAATATCCTCCCCGATGCTTTAGGTGCCAACGCTTTGGGCATGTAGCCAAGGTTTACATCAAAGATCAACGTTGCAAACGATGCGGTGGCGCCTACGATTACAAAGCCTGCAAGGCAGATTTTGCTTGCGCTAATTGTGGTGGTGACCATCCAGCGAGTTTCGGTGGTTGCCCCTTCCATGTAAGCGCCTTACACCGCCGAGTGTCTTTCATTAGTTGTCCCAAACCACAACCTACTGAGAAGCCGATGGCTGGAAGCGACGAGTTGCCGGCGTTAGATTCGGAAGTTGAGTTCCCTGCGTTAGAGTTGGAAGTTCGTAGAGCGGTAACAAGCAACGTCAGTGAGCGACCTGAGCCTAACAAGACGGCAAAGTCTTCTATGGGTGAGTCGATTGTTCGATCTGCTGCAGCAAAAAGTGTCCAAGTTCCTCAGCGACCAGATCATAGCCAGACACGACAAGATGGAGGACATTCCTTCACCTCAAAAGAGATGAAGCAACCATCTACAGCGGCCAAGAGTGGGTGCCAGTCCGCATCGTTTGTGGAAGCTGTGAGGCAGTGTGTACAGCACAATAAGGAGCTCGAAAATCAGGACCTGTGCGACCTTCTGCGACTTTTGTAGGAAGTCCTGCGTTCATATGTTCAAGCGATGCGGACTGGCATAACTTTCTACAGCTCGCTTTTCCTTTGAGTCCATGATTACCGCCTTCACAGCAACCTTTACCTTATATCATGGCCAGCCTTCTTCAACCTTGTGCAACTAAAAATCACCGAAAAGTGCTGTTTATTATGCAATGGAACTGCGCTGGGATTCTAAGTCGATTAGCAGTACTGAAGTCATTTCTGAAAATACGCGTCTTCTGGTATTGGCCCTCTCGGAGGCTGGCCTACCAAGCGGGAGATGTTTGACTGGATATGTCGCCCACAAGAATTGCAGCATAAAGTCATTTCTCGCAGGAAGTGCCGCCCTTTGCCTACGAAGAGAGATTTCTCATGTGGCTTTGAACGTCAGCGATCTTTGCACCGATAGTATTGAGGTAGCGGCTGTGAAGATACGCCTTGGCTTCCGAACTCTTTCTGTTGCATCCGTATACGTGTCTCCGCGGAAGAAGGTAGCAATGGACTTGTTTCGCGAGCAGCTTTGTGACCGTTGCCTAGCAACCCGAATTATCTGCGGGGACTTCAACGTGCATCACTCTGTTTGGGGTGAGAGGAAAAGAGATTCCCGAGGACGCAAAGTAGTACAAGTTATCGACAGTTTCGACCTGTGCGTGGCCAATGACAGGAGTCCCACTTTCTTCCAGCCTCCAGCCTCAGCCGCATCTATAGACCTAACCTTGCATTCACCTGAGGTCCGCGTGAAGTGGTCAACTGCACCTGACCGCATGGGAAGTGATCATGCACTATCCAACTTTAATGTTTACTGCCGACTTCCATATGTGCGGCTCTAAAATTATCCATGTTCTTAATTGGGACAAATACAGGGAGCAACTCGCATGTGTTTCTGGTGATGTGATAGAAAAAATGATTTCTGGTAAGATGGCTGCTGCCACAGTGGTCAAGTTGCCTCATCATTTTCCGACTGCGGATTTAAAACTCAGGAATCTTTGCGCAGCGCGCAGAAGGGCGGAGCGACAACTGATGCGGAAGAAGGACGACATATCCTTAAAGACGACCTTCAATAGGCTTAACTCTGCCATTCGACGCCATACGAACAAGCTCTGTAGGTCGCAGTGGGCGTCCTTGTGCGCTAGCTTGACGGTTTTCGCACAGATGATGAGAATTTGGCGAGTCATTGGCAGTCGTGCTGGTGATTCTCACTGCGCAAGCAGGAACCTATCGTGTGCTTGGCAGAGGAATTTGCAGATGCTTTTGTAAGTGCAAGTTCAGGAATTCATCTCCGCGCTCTGCCTGCAACATCTACGTCTGTGATGGACGCCCCGTTCACACTTCGAAAGCTACAGAAAGCACTCAGCAGCCTGCGCCGTCGATGTGCACCAGGTCCTGACGGCATCACCAACCAGATGATGCAGAAACTACCTCTGGAACACCGGAAGATGCTCCTAAGCTGTCTCAATCGAGTGTGGGAGACTGGCGACGTTTCTCGTTCATGGAAGGTGGCTTGTGTTGTCCCAGTGCTGAAGCCCGGCACAGAAATGACAGACTTGGCCTCGTATCGTCCTTTATCACTGACGTCGTGTGTGGCTAAGCTCACGGAGAACCTGGCAAGTAAGCGTTTATCTTGGTGGCTGGAAGATAGAAGAGCTCTGCCAACATGCATGACTGGATTCAGCACAGGTTTAAGCGCGCAAGATAGCGGCTTGGACTTGATAAGCCATATTGAACATCATAGAGCTTTCGGCCTTTCAATAATAGTTATTTTCCTAGACGTATAAAAGGCTTATCACAGCGTCCTTCAGAGCTCTATACTGAATAGTTTGCAGGCCATGGGCGTACAGGGCTATCTTCTGCGATTCGTTCACTTTTTTATTAGGGATCGTTGTGTTCATATAAGAGGTTGTGGCCAAGTACTTCGCCAGTGTGGCCAATCCTGCTCTAGTGAGGGAGTGCGTTACCGGTTCTGCTCGTAAAATTCAAGTGCGGTTAGGAAGTACCACAAGCACCGAAAGGGCGGTATCGCGAGGTGTATCTCAGGGTTGTGTGCTTTCCCCAACGCTCTTCAATGTTGTGATGGCTGGTCTTCCCGCTGAAGTGCAGAAACATTGCAGGCATGCCCATATGTCGATATATGCGGACGACATTTGTCTTTGGTTAACCGTATATCAACACGAGCGTTTAGCTCTGATGACTCGACAGGCATTACTTTCAGTTCAATATTACCTTCAAGGTGTTGGGTTGACTCTCTCGGTGGAAAAATCTGGCTTCATCATGTTTCCAGGTAGAGGAAGATATGCGCGGTTGAACATAGACCTCGATCAATCTTGCCTTCGACAATCGAAACGCAAGCGCTTTTCGGGAGTCGTCATTATTGACTACCGTCTATAGTGGCGACGAGCTATGGACTCGGTTGTGACATCGATATCCTCGCGTCTCAATGTGATCCGTAGAGTTGCAAGTGAGCAATGGGAAAATCGCCCTTCAATGATCAGGTTGCACGATGCACTAGTGATGAGTCGAATAATGTATCAGCTCCCTTTAATTTCCCCCTCGATATCACAACTGGAACGACTTGAGGTTTTGCGCAGAAAGGGCCTAAGAAGGGCTCTTCGGGTTCCACAGACTGCTCTTAACAACGCAGTACTTTATGAATCTTTATCGAGACCTCTTAGCCTAGTCGCTTCACAAAGGTTATTGATGCAAATTGGCCGCCTCAAACAGACGGCAGCCGGCCGTCTTCGAAAGCGCCTTACAGCGCCTTCGAAAGCGATCTGAGTCCCGAGCGTACTTGGCACTAAATACTCTTGGTTACCTGGGTCTTGACGCTAGAGGTCGAACTAAGAGGTTGAAACCACCTTGGTCATTCACGAGCCTCGATTGTTCGTTGACAATTCCTCACGTACGCGCTAAGCGGAGTTCTCCTTTGGCGGCAACGCATTCGCTGGTACTGGAACATCTTGAGACTGAATGTGCGTGCCATCTTCAAATCTTTACTGATGGCTCCGTGGACAAGGTCAGAGGATCTATTGCAGCTGCTTTTCACATTCCCTCCTTGAGGTATGATTGGTCTGTTCGCTTCACTGCAGTCGTGTCCTCCACAACGGCTGAAAGCGTTGCCATTGAAGCAGCTCTAAAGAAACTACGATTTTGTACGCCTCAAGCAGTTGTCATTCTTACAGATTCAAAATCTGCCCTTCTAAGGTTAGAGCACGGGTTCCCTATTGATGCGTTATGTCTTAGCTCACTACGCCAGGTGCACAATCTCCATCACACACACACACACACACACACACACACACACACACACACACACACACACACACACACACACACACACACACACACACACACACACATCTCCACACAAAATCCACGCACACACATCTCCACACAAAATCCACGCACAATCTCCATATCAAACCATACGTTTCTAATGGGTGCCCTGGCACATAGGTATCATAGGCAACGAGATGGCTGACAGCCTCGCCCATAAAGTGCTGTCTGGGAATCCATTGAGAAGATTGCCTCAAGAGGACAACAGACTCTTCAGGGAAGCGGTGTTGTGCCACTTCAGTTCTTTGTGGAGCTCACCTCACAAGCCATGTGTGATTAAGGGTCTCAAAAGAAACCAAGCCACTTTACTGCTCCGCATTATGCACGGGCTCTGCTCGTACCCCTGCGTGGATGTATAAGACTGGCCTGGCGTTGTCTCCATTATGTTCAACGTGTGCTGTGTGCGGTGATATAGAACACTACCTCATGTGCTGTGCTGTGTATAACGCGGAAATGAGTATGTTATTCGGTCCCCTCAAGAAGACAGGAGTAACTCACAGTTCTCTTCAGGACATTGTTTTCCCGCGCGGGAACCGGTTGTGTAGGAAGGAGGTCTCTCGCCTTCTTTTAAATTACCCACAGGACACGGATTTGGCCTCCACATCGTGAACTGAGAAGTGACCATTTGTAATTGTGAGGTCTGTGTCTGATTAGGTGATATATTTATTTTAGGTATCGCTACGGTGGAGCAATTGCCGGCAGCAACTACAAGGCTAATCCCACCAGTAGCCTACAACCACTCAACTCAACTGAACTCAATTCAATGTCAAGTAATTTAATGAAAGTCTCTTGAGCATGCACGCTTTCGCCTTCACCCTCCTTGGCATATGCTGAAGAGGGCAAATTTTTTCGTGAAGTTTTTTGAACAGGGTGCTAATTTTTCGGAGTATTTACCCAAGGACGCGTAGTACAACTCGGGTAGGGATGAACGGAGCAAAGTGCACCCTCTTCTTTGGTAGTATAGTACCTAAGGAAAAGCCAGATTCCAAAAAGCAAACGTCCCGGGATACCTTTCGCACAAATCACATATGCACGCGATGATCGGACATTGAAGAAGAAAAGGTTGGGAGGATGCTAAAGCTCGGCCTTTAACACTCGAACGCAATAGCATTCCAAGAGCGCTGACTGCTTCTCACGCTTCCCGGCAATTGCAGCTTATGTAACCGTAATTTTTACCGCGAAACGCTAGCCGCGAAGGCTATGCACGAATGCGAGATTTCTAGTAGAAACGTGGCCTCTTGCGCAGGCCGAGATAGATGAAAGGATGGATAGATGTTATGAGCGTATTCTTTGGAACAGGGTGGTGGGTTGCGCTACAAGCTCTTGTTATTTTATTGCCTCATGTCCTGCCTATGTTAAAAAGGAAAAAAAAGGAAAGAAAACAACACGATGAATTTCCATAAGCAGAGTTTCTGAAGCCCTATTGTGAACCTTGTTTTGGTGCGCCTCCGTCGTTTGTCGTTTCTCTACTTTTTCTTGCGCCATTCTTCCAATCACCTCTTTCTAATCTCTACTGCGGACATGTTTACTTTTATCTTGCTCTCGCACGCCACTTTATGGCCTCTGAGATTTGTGTGCGCTGATGCGGGATAATCTCGGTCGCCATAGCTCTCTTGTGAATGGTGGAAATGCTGGAAAAGGGGGTCATGTTCGCGTTTCTGCCTCGCAGAATTATGTTTCTTGGTATCTTTAAGTTACAGTCCGACGCTATCCTTTTGGTAGGTTGTGTTTGCATTGTCCTTTACAATTTTTCTGACGCATGTTACTTTGAGTAGTTCAATTAGTTCAGTAACGTCTCTGCGCCACGTGGAGGGCCTGGGTGGTTTTGGTCTGCAATGATTTTTTTTCCTGAGCAACGTCCGGCATCGATTCTTTTCCGACACGGGATCCTTAACGCTGTCACGTTAAAAGGAGGTCTCTAGCGAGACGGCGCGTCTGAGTGCGCATTGTTGTGGTTTAGGGTGACGTTGAGGCATTAAATCCTCCAAACCTCCAAATTCAGTCTTCCAAACGTATCGACGGCAGTTGTCATATTTAGAGGGCTTAGAATGCTCGAAATAATATTGTTGAAAAACAAAAGAAAGCATCTTGTATGTTGAACAGGTCATTTGCATAGATAACATAAATGCCTGGTGATTTTTCACATTTCAAAGGGCCCCTCATAAGGCTACACAGCAAACTACGGTTGAAAGCCGAAAATTGTTACGTGTCCTCTAGGGAGCTTTCTGCCACAAAAATATTTCAGATTGGCTCATTGATAGCCGACATACGATAATTTCAGTGCCACGAACCCATGATTTCAGTAGGCGAGCTTCACCGCAAATATAAAGGCTCTCGCCACATGCCCTGCCTAGCCTCCGCAAGCGAAATTCCTTCCTTGCGTTCTCCCTTACCGGACCTCTAGAGAGAGAGAGAGAGAATAAACTTTATTCAAGAACCCTGGTCCGGGTTCGCCCGCTTTGTTCTAATTGTCTGCCGAGCCGGGCGTCGTGATGAGCTTGATCATGGCTTGTACGTAGTCGAAGAAGAAGTCTGCCAGCCACTCCTCAAGGTTTGTAGGTCTACAGATGGGTGAGAGTTTGGAAAGACTATAGCCTGAATAGCGGGATGACTCCCCGAGCAATCCCACAGAATGTGAGCATTATCCAGAACGCCATCACATGCTATGAAAGTAGGTTTACCAGACAAACCTTGAATGTAGCGTTGGAAGTGTGGAGAGAAGGTAAAATGTGTCTGCGCACGCCTGCATAGTACCACCTCTCTTCGCTTCATGTGTGTGTCTCCTTGCGGATACTTCATGGAGTTATTTCGTAAATCGTCAAGTTTCGCGCGCCTTTCCGCCAGTACGAAGGCGTGTTTCTCATTCAGACTCTGTGGGTCCGGCCACCACAAAGGAGGTCCGGGAGATTTGCGCATCATGTGGCATGTGCATCCACTGAATCTGCACTCTAATGCTAGGGTGTGCGTTGAGGTGCGTTATTAATGCTGAGTGTAGTGCTGCGGAAACGTTTCTGACTGAGAGTGCCCTGCATGCAGCCTGGCTATTTGATCCAATGAGCAGATTTCGTTAGTGTGGATTTGGCATGGTGCGGCTTCCACAACAGCTGTAATTTCCGCTTGATGTTGTGATATAATATTGCGGTGTAGACCCCATGATATAGGTGGAGAGTCCGTTGCCGCCCCTGTGCCTTGATTTATTGGAGAGTCGTCCGTGTATAGGATTCAGTCCTCGCTGTCGTCCCTGAGGTGTAGTGCTCGACTTTGTCGTCTTTCTGGTTGTGTGTTTGCCTCCATATTTCAAGGTATTGGGTGGGCGGTAATACGGTCTAGCGTGTCCCACGGGGGATATTGTTGTTCCCTCTCTGGGCATTGTGGGATATGGTAGCCTAGACCACGCAAAAGTGCCCGCACCTTTCTAGAGAGCTTCAGATGACTAAATTGTGCCTCTTGGTCGAATTGATTCAGCTCGTCCAGTCTAGGCAGAACTGCCATCTCATCTCGTCGGTTGGATCGTGAGTATGCAGGGGTGCCTAGTATAACTCTCGTTATCTGCCGGAGTATGGTTTCCAGTTCGCCCTTTTATGTTTTGGTTACTTGTGAGACGTAGTAGTTCTGCGAAAACCCGCAAGGTGGAGAGAATTCATTAATGAAGGGAAAACCAGACATCCACCCGTTTGTAGATATTGCTACAAAGGAAACCCATACGGGTTGCTCGAAAGGAAAGCCTCAGAGCTGAAGAAAAATTCATCCTGGTCTGGGACTTGAACCTGGGGCCACCGCCTTTCCAGGGCAGCCGCTCTACCATATGAGCTAACCAGGCGGCTAGCAGATGGCACGGGAATTGCTGCAAAGGAAACGGGTGGATGTCTGATTTTCCCTTTATTAATTAATTCTCTCCACCTTGCGGGTTTCCGCAGAACTACTACCCCAAACACTTGCCTTTGCTTCGTGTTGTCGACAAGTTCGACTTCGCCCTGCCATCTGCTAGCCGCCTGGTTAGCTCAGATGGTAGAGCGGCTGCCCCGTAAAGGCGGTGGTCCCGGGTTCGAGTCCCGGACCAGGAAGAATTTTTCTTCAGCTCTGAGGATTTCCTTTCGAGGGACCTGTATGGGTTTCCTTTGTAGCAAATGCTACAAACGGGTGGATGTTGGATTTTACCTTTATTAAGTGACTTGTAAGTATGGATATTGGCACATTATTCGAGGTATGGCCAGGGCCATGGTGAGCCATCTGACTTGGTGCTCTTTGACGCCTCGCATCCTTTGTGTTGTTCGTTTAAGTAGCCTCTTGTTTTCATGGAACTGCTGAATTGTCCGCCCGACGCAAACAACCGCCGTACCATTGTACTGCAGCCAAATACCCAAGGCATTGATATGCGTTTTCACGGGATAATATCTTGCTTCAATGGGAGTGTTATCGGTTTTGGTTCCTCTTAAGCCTGCTCTTCTCTTTGGTTGGTTACCACTATGTGCTCACACTTGGCACTGGACAGGGCGAAGCCCCTTTCTTGTAGGTGTAGCGCCGAAACATTAATACCGGTTTGTAGTATTTGTTGACTTTCAGCTGGAGATACTGTGTTGGCCCAGAGCGTGATATCGACCGCATATATTGTAAAGTTCAGGTCTTCTACACGCCTCAAGAAAGTTGGCAGCTAGCTTGATGCTAGCAAGAATAGTGTGGCTGAAAAAAATCGAGCCTTGGGGTACACCTAGTGTCAGGTACCTTTTTTCGGATTCTTCTTCGTGTAACTTCACTGTAACTGTGCGGTTTGTAAGAGCCCTATTTACGTAGTTGTAAAGTTTTCGACCTGGTCCTTCGAGTACAGCTTGGTGGGTAATGTTATCAAAGGGTGCTTTGATATCCAACCCCACTATGGCTCTGAGTTGGCTGCTGCTCTGTGCTCTATATATTTCTTGTGTGCCAAGCATCGCATCCTGCGTGCACATGTGCTTTCGAAAACCAATGACTCGAGGATAGACAGAAGTGCAAAATTCCTGCTGCCAAAGGAGTCGTGCAAGGCTAATTCGTTCCTTGATATCTACCGGACATGATGTTAACGAAATAGGCCGCAAGTGGGTAATAGCGCTTGGGGTGTTATTGGGCTTTGAGATTGTGATCCGAGGAGCCATTTTTCAGGTCTCTGGTGTGCCGCCGCTTTCCCAAGCTTGGTTGATGATACTCAGGAGCTGTTCCAGTTATGTGTCTATCATATTGCGCAGCATCTTGTTTGTGATGCCGTCCGGCCCAGGTGGCGTGTGTTTTTTGCTTGAATTGGTGGCTGCTTTAAACTTTCCGATTGTAAATGGCTGGTATGCAGGTACCTCACCGCAATCTTGTATGTATGGTTCTGGTCGCTGATCTTTCTGTAGGGTTAGCGAGGGGAAGAAATGGTTGGCTGATTGTTCTGCGAGATCGTACGCTCCGATTTCCTTCCTCAGTTGGATTGCTTCCAGGTGGTTCTAGGTTGCCCAACAAGCACCTGAAAAAGCGACCGGCTCGGCTTGTGTGCATGTTGTTTCGAGCTTGCTCGCATATCTGCATCCAGTTGTCAGTTGCCAGTTTGTCGGCGTATTCTTGCACCTCCTTGGTGATGCTATATATATGGGCTTTTAGGCGCTTGTTCAGCTTGTTCTTTCGTATTTATTTGAGTAGCTTGTGCCTATTGTCCCATAGCTTAAGTAGGTGTTTTTCTATTTGCGGGTGGTTTTCAGTGCTTTGTACTACCTTGGTTTTGATCCTGGGCACGGTGCGTAGTGTTTTCGCCCATTCTTCCAGCTTATCAGTACGCTCTCCTTGGAGAAGACCCCTGAAAGCATCCCACTCTGTGATATTTGTGGCTGCAGTGTGATTTATTTTAGTCGTTCATTACTTCTGTGGTGTGGGAATGATTACTTCTATGAAGCTGTTATCACTACCCAACGTTTACCCGGCTTTTTTTCACTCCACTTACTTAGCAGTCCGGCCGCAAGTCGGGTCTGGGTTTGTGTCTCTTTAGACTGAATTTCCAATACCAGTGCGAGTTCCTATGTCATTCCGAAGCATTAGGTGGGCATCACTTGCATTTTGTAGGAGCTGCCTCCCATTTGGTGTACTATGGTTGGATGCCGACGCATTATGGAGGCTGTTGAAGTCGCCTAACTATAGCAAATCCCTCTTGCTATGCTTTTTGAGCAAGCTTGTCCATGTTTTGATATAAGCCCCTCCTTTAGGAGTATGGTACGTGTGAACAATGGTTACGTTGTATTGTTTGAAGAATCGGCATTTAATCAAGATGTTTTCCTCTTCCCCACGGTTCATATGACTGAGGTCCACCGGTAGGGCTCGTGTTGGTTCCTCACCAGTGTCACCGTCATTGTAGGATAGCTAATCTGTTCATCTTTGGTTCGCCTTCGGGGCCGGTGTGTAATAGTTTGATTGTGGTAGGCCGTGTAACCCGGTAGGGAGATCGGTGGATTCGTCTCCTGAAGAGTTATGTCCGGCTGATGAGCAGGCTGTGTTAGGTATTGTACTAGAGAATTCCTTTTACAGCACATTCCTCTGCAAACCAATTGCCATATGGTAACTGCCGCTTCGTGTCGTGAGTTACGTTTGCTGTCATTAGTCTCCATAACTGCTAGAGTGACCTTATTTAAGGGCTGTGCTTCCTCTCTTGCGGGAAGTCGTTTCCTAAAGGTTAGTTGTTAGGTTTCCAGGCTTTGCGTTAGCGCGGCAAGTTGTGCAATAGCAATGAGCTGTTTTTGCACTTCAACTACTCTTCTGTCGCGGTATACATCTTCTTTTCTCAAATCTACTTGTTCTGCTCGAATTCCTGTTATTTGAGAATGTAGGCAAGCGCGCTGTCTTCGGTTGTTTCGTGGGTTGTGTTTTGCCGTGGTTTTGTACGCAGCTTTCCTGACCATGATTCCTGTCGTGCATGCCACTGAGTGGGGTTATGAGGAGAGTTAGTTTTGTTTTTGTCGTCAGTGCGACCCTGAGGATTGGGAGCTGGCGCACTTACCCGTGGATTACCCGTGGCGCACTTACAGCTGCCCGTGGCTTCACGCTCCTTTGGCTTCTGCACAACCTTGTTGAGGTTTCTTGTTTGCCTTGTTCTTGGCTTTGTTGGTTGGTGGTATAGTGCTCTTGTATGGTTGTCGTCTACTGAGATCAGGTAGGCTGCCTTAGTTTTCGGAGTGCCTCTGCACGTTGTCATGTGTTGGTTCATTTAGGCAGTCGAAGCGACTCTGTGTCTTCAGCGTTGGGTTAATTCTTTTGTCATTTCCTGAATAGCTTGTGCGTATTGTCCCATAGGTTAAGTAGGTGTTTGTCTATTTGCGGGTGGTCTTCAGTGCTTTGCACTGTCTTGGTTGTGCCGTTGGGCATGGTGCGTAGTGCTTTCGCCCACTCTTCCGGGTGTCCATTTTTCAGTGGTGGCTGATTACGGTATGCTTACGGGTGTCGATTGTTAATATTGTTACGTAGGAAGACGCAGACGACAAGCTATGTACAAATATATTTACAAGGAAAATACGCTGCGCTTGGCCAAGAGGCAACAGCCCGCGCTAGCTTCTAAATCGTCGTCGTCGTCTTCACACTGCTGGCCTTTCGTGATCGCACATATTGTGCCGTAGCACTACCCCCGGCTGCAAAAGCGACGTCCCGGAGCGACTAAAGATCGGACTCGGAAGCAGTGTAGTAGGCCTTGAGCCTACTGACGTGTACGACATCACTAGATGCCACAGGAGAGGACGAGCTTGAGCCCACAGGAGCAATTTCGTAAGTCACAGGCGTCACCTGGCGCAGCACGCGGTAGGACCCTGTGTATCGCGAAAGAAGCTTCTCTGAAAGTCCGACGTGACGAGAGGGCGACCACAGGAGCACGAGCGCACCAGGTGAAAACTGTACGTCACGATGGCGGGCGTTGTACTGACACTGCTGAGTGGTCTGTGAGGCCGTAAGTCGAGCACGGGCAAGCTGGCGTGCATGGTCGGCGAGGGCGATGGCGTCGCGCGCATACTCGCTTGTTGAGACCGCAGCAGGAGGAAGTGCCGTGTCTAGGGGCAAGGTAGGTTCGCGACCGTACAGTAGATAAAAGGGAGAAAATCCGGTGGTGTCGTGCCGGGAAGAATTGTACGCAAATGTTACGTAAGGAAGGGCATGTCCCAGTCGTGGTGGTCCTTGGAAACGCACTTGGCCAGCATATCGGTAAGAGTACGGTTTAATCGCTCTGTCAGGCCATTGGTTTGGGGATGGTATGAAGTAGTCAGTTTGTGGTGAATGGAACAGGAACGCACAATGTCAGCGATAACTTTCGAGAGGAAGTTTCGACCACGGTCAGTAAGCAGCTGCCGCGGGGTGCCATGAAGCAAGATAATGTCACGCAAGGGAAAGTCCGCGACGTCAGTGGCGCAGCTGGTAGGGAGAGCCCGAGTGATAGCGTATCGGGTGGCGTAATCAGTCGCGACGGCTACCCATTTGTTCCCAGAGGATGACGTGGGAAAGGGACCGAGCACGTCTAATCCAACACGAAAGAACGGTTCCACAGGGACGGTGATCGGCTGGAGATGACCGGCAGGTAGCACCTGAGGTGTCTTCCGACGCTGGCAGGGATCACAGGCAGCAACATAGCGTCGGACGGAGCGAGCGAGACCAGGCCAATAGAAGCGGCGGCGGACGCGGTCGTACGTGCGGGTTACCCCAAGATGTCCTGCAGTGGGTGCGTCATGCATCTCAAAGAGCACAGTCTGTCGTAGATGTTTTGGCACGACAAGAAGAAGATCAGGGCCATCAGGGAGGAAGCTCCTTCGGTACAGAATGCCGCCCTGGAGGACATATCGACGAACGGATGCGTCGGTAGGTGTAGAGCGCAGACGCTCGATGAGTACTCGCAGCGATAGGTCTCGGTACTGCTCATCGGCGATGTTAGTGAAGGCAGACACAGAGAAAATGCCGTCGGCGGTACTACTGTCGGCGTCGTCAGGCTCGTCAACCGGGTAGCGAGACAGGCAGTCAGCGTCCTTGTGTAGTCGGCCAGATTTGTAGGTGACAGAGAACGAATATTCTTGGAGGCGTAAGGCCCAGCGACCAAGTCTTCCTGAAGGGTCTTTCAATGAGCATAACCAACAAAGCGCGTGATGGTCTGTGACAACGGAAAAGGATCGGCCATATAAGTATGGGCGGAATTTCGCAACCGCCCAAACTAGGGCCAGACACTCACGCTCAGTGATGGAATAGTTGCGCTCCGCGGGTGAGAGGAGCCTGCTGGCGTAAGCGATAACACGGTCGTGGCCACGCTGGCGTTGTGCCAGTACTGCTCCAATTCCATGACCGCTGGCATCAGTACGGACTTCGGTAGGCGCAGAAGGATCGAAATGGGCCAGAACGGGAGGCGTTGTGAGAATGTTGATTAGATGAGAGAATGCAGAGGCCTCGTTATCGCCCCACTGGAAAGGAGCGTCTTTTTTCAAAAGGTCGGTTAGTGGTCGTGCTATGGCGGCGAAATTCCTCACGAAACGGCGGAAGTACGAACAAAGGCCGATGAAGCTGCGCACATCCTTGACACACTTCGGAACAGGGAAGTGCGTCACAGCATGGATCTTGCCTGGGTCCGGTTGCACTCCGTTCGCGTCAACGAGATGTCCAAGGACGGTAATCTGGCTACGGCCGAATTGGCACTTCGATGCGTTGAGTTGCAGACCGGCTCGCCGAAAAACGTCCAGGACTGCTGAGAGGCGCTCGAGGTGCGTAGCGAACGTTGGGGAGAATACGATAACGTCGTCAAAGTAGCACAAGCACGTGGACCATTTGAAACCGTGAAGAAGGGAGTCCATCATGCGTTCAAAAGTGGCAGGAGCGTTACATAGGCCGAACGGCATCACCTTGAATTGATAAAGACCGTCGGGTGTTACAAAGGCAGTCTTCTCGCGGTCGAGATCGTCCACGGCAATCTGCCAATAGCCGGAGCGAAGGTCAATAGAGGAGAAATAGCGAGCACCGTGGAGGCAGTCAAGGGCGTCATCAATCCGAGGTAGGGGATACACGTCCTTTTTGGTAACCCTGTTAAGGTGCCGATAATCCACGCAAAAGCGCCATGAGCCATCCTTCTTTTTTACCAGCACAACCGGTGACGCCCAAGGACTACATGACGGTTTAATAATGTTCTTGGCAAGCATTTTGCGAACTTCTGCGTGAATAACTTGACGCTCAGCTGGTGACACTCGATACGGGCGGCGATGAATAGGAGGGGCATCGTCGGTATTAATGCGATGTTTGACAGCTGTAGTTTGGGCTAAAGGACGATCGTTAAAGTAATAAATATCGTGGTAGGAAAACAGAACGCGGTAGAGTTCACGAGCGTGCTCGGAGGGCAAGTCGGGGGCAATCATTTTCCGGAAGTCAGCGATGGTACAATTTGTCGACTGCGATGGGAGAGGAGTATCGGATGAAGTGTCGTCTACTGCAATGGATGCTACTGAGTGATCCTCGAATGAACAAAGCTGGGCCAAAGACATCCCACGTGGCAGTACTTGATTCGTCAAGCCAAAGTTGACCACAGGCAGGCAGACGCAATTCGCCGTATTAGATAAAACTGTATGGGGTACTGTGATCCCGTGTGTAAGGAGGACGTCTGGCATAGGAGCCGCGATGTAGTGACCGTCGGGGACTGGTGGGGATGACACTAGGTCAACGCAGGTCAGTGCCGAAGGTGGCAAGCGAACGAAGTCGGCGGAACTGAGGCGACTGGGGTGTGGTTCAGCAGGATCCAGAACAGGCAGGTCAAGGCGGAGAGTACTGGCGGAACAATCGATGAGAACAGAATGTGCGGAGAGGAAGTCTAAGCCGAGGATGATGTCGTGGGGACAGTGGGCGATGACTGTGAATAGCACGATTGTTGAGCGATCGGCGAAGGAGACGCGGGCGGTACACATACCAATGACGGGGGCTGTTCCGCCATCGGCGACACGGACAACAGGCGTCGTGGTGGGCGTGATAATTTTCCTGAGCCGGTTACGAAGGTCAGCGCTCATTACGGACAAATGCGCCCCAGTGTCTATGAGAGCAGACACAGAAACACCGTCGACTTGCACGTCAAGAAGGTTCAGATGAGTGGGCAAAGTCAGTAGAGGATTTGGCGGCGTAGGGGGCAATGCAGCGTCACCTCGAGGCGCTGCATCGTCTAGTTTTCCGGCTGGGAGCGGCGTCCGAAGGGAGTCGGCGAATAGGAGCGACGGGGCTGGGGAGAGCGAGATTGTCGTCGTTGGGGCGAAGGCGAACGAGAATAGGGGCGGTTCGTTGCAGGAGAATCAGTGGCGGCATTATCGGAGCGTGCGGCATAGGGACGAGAAGGGCCACCTGAGGGGCGAGAGTAGGCAGGAGAAGTAGACCGGATCGGGGAACTCCAGCGACTACGACAGTGCCGAGAAATGTGCCCGATGCGATGGCAGTGGAAACAAATAGGCTTGTCGTCAGCAGTGCGCCATTCAGATGGATTGCGGAAACGTGGTGGGTAAGAAGATGCGGGACGGGGCGAAATCGAAGAAGCCGGGCGGGTATCAGGGCGATGGGCCGAGCAGATAGTGTGAAGACCCATGTTTTCAAACTCCTGGCGGACAACTGCCTGGATCAGTGAGACCGTGACTGCAGATGTGGGGGTGGGACTGGAGTCGAAGGCAGCCGGATAGGCGGCCTCGATCTCACGCCGGACGATCCTGGTAACATCGGCAGTGTTGTTGGGACGAGGAGCGTCGGCACAGGAAGATGTCGCTGGGGTGTTGGGCAGACGGGCAAACTGCTGGTCAATACGTCGGCTTTTGGCGAGTTCCAGGCGGCGGCACTCTTTTATAACAGTATCCACCGTGGCTACGTTGTTGCAAACGAGCAAGTTGAAGGCGTCATCGGCAATGCCTTTCAGGATGTGGGAAACCTTGTCTGACTCAGTCATGTGGGTGTCAACTTTGCGGCACAGAGCCAGGACGTCCTGAATGTACGTGACGTAGGGCTCCGTTGACGTCTGCACACGACCGGAAAGCGCCTTCTGCGCGGCAAGTTGGTGACCGTAGGGGTTGCCGAACAAGTCTCGAAGCTTTTGCTTAAGCGAATCCCAACTGGTCAGCTCATCTTCGTGCGTCCGATACCAAACCCGAGGTGTGCCACCGAGGTAAAAGACGACGTTGGCGAGCATGATAGTTAGGTCCCACCGGTTATTGCGGCTGACGTGTTCGTAAAGGCTGATCCAGTCCTCGACGTCTTCCCCATCTTTTGCCGAGAATACGCCAGGATCACGGGGGGCGGAGAGGGTGATGTAGGTCGTCGAAGTGGCAGCAGGTGTCGGAGCCGGTGGAGTCGGGTTGGCGTCGCCGGGAGCCATGAAGGTAGGCTCGACGTACCGTCCACTGCGAAGCTCCGTGACGAGGTACAGGGAACGTCCACCTCCACCAAATATGTTACGTAGGAAGACGCAGACGACAAGCTATGTACAAATATATTTACAAGGAAAATACGCTGCGCTTGGCCAAGAGGCAACAACCCGCGCTAGTTTCTAAATCGTCGTCGTCGTCTTCACACTGCTGGCCTTTCGTGATCGCACATATTGTGCCATAGCAATATTTATTTCCTAGACATGTTTTACTTGCGTTTTGCGACCCCAATCTGGCCATGCGGTCTGCATCTTTTTTCTTCGGACAATCGGGATCTCTTGCCCCATGAGGCCCGCCGCAGTTAGCACACTTCATTTCGCAGTCCTGGAATGTCCTGTCTGGTCTTTGGTCCGGTGTGAATTGAAGCCAGCATTGTTCACACTGCACAAAATTCCGCGCATTGAGGGAGACGTCGGCTCGATGCCCAATGGCATTTTGTACACTGGACCGCCTTGGGACGGAATGGCTGTATTTCGATGACTGCTCTCTCAAGTAGGGATCTCTCGGGTAGCTCTGGTCTCTTGACACTGATGAGCATAGCTGTTAATCGGAACTTCTAGCAGCGAGACGACTGCAACCCAGTCTTCTCGCTCCTAGAAGTTCCCGATCTCCAAGCGTTATGACTGTTTTCAGTTCATCGTGCGGGACGTCAAGCTGGAGCCCTTTCACTACACCCCTTGCATTGTCCGTCTCATGCGCAACGTATGCTGCTATTTCGTGTTATTCCCCTCCGAACTCCAATGTCTTGAGTGCGGCGAGCTTCCGCGTTGCAGATTCCCGCTGGCGTTCCTTAACTACAAAGTTCTGCAGCTGTCTGACTTGGGTAGTGACGTCCCGACATTCGGCTGTCGTAAGTCCAGCTGCTGCCGTGATGTCAGTGCTCACATGGTAGGGCATGTCTTCTCTTAAGCTGATTTTAGACCTCAGCCACAGAATCGCGGCTTCGCGCTTGGCGTGGCGTATCGCTATTTGAATAGTGATACATTCTTCACCGTTTAGATCGTGCGGTTTCATGGTTGCCTCTTCGTCCAAGACACTTCAGGCATCGGATACCTGCCCAGCCTCCGGCGAGGCTCGGGCAGTTAGGGTTAGCGACTCCTTTCACACGTAGTCTTCAAAAGGGAAGCTGTAGAGCTTTGACGTAGCATTCAACTCACCCCACATTGCGGCCTGAGGTGCCGGTCCACTTCGCGTTGCTTTGGGCCGAAAATGGCGCCAATGCTGTTGATATGTCTGGTTCTTCAGGTGATTTCAACAATGACGGTCCGTGCTAGCACGCATCATCATCATCATCATCATCATAATCATCATCAGCCTGGTTATTGAGGCGGAAACACGCCGATAACGTTGACCGAGCGCTGGAACATAGTAGAAAATTACATAGTTTTGATGTCGGCACGCGCGATTGCACGACGTGGGAACAAGCAGACGGAACGGAAGTACATTTCTCTGTCTTCGGAGCGTGACGATGTAGTACTTTGCAGACACGATCGCTAACGCTCATTGTATGCTCTACGCTTGTCAGCTCAAAATAGCGAGACCTGGTGGGAGGCCCCTTAAGCTAAGGATGAGTGACGTAAGTTCTTCAGCTAGCATAGAGAAGTGCTCAATTTTTAATACATTATTGTGTAAAGTACACGAAAGCAGAAGCGGTGATACATTAACCGACACTCGCGAGAATAAAGTATCAAAATCATTAGCAATAGTCCGGCCATCAGTACCAAAATAAGAAGTGGAATCACATTTGCGACAACTAAGCTTAACAGTGCCTCGAAGTTTATTTAAGACCATATTTGTGGTGTCTTCACGAGTACATTTAAATTCATCCCGTTCATGTATTCGTTTAGCGCGGTGAATCATCGGATTTGCACTATTTCTTGCTTTATTAAAGTTAGACCGAATCGCTTACAGGCTTTTCATAAAAAAGCGCTAAAGACGAAGACGAAGTCGAAAGCACAGATACGACAGGACTGGCGCTTTGTTGCGACAATACCTTGATTAGGGCGAGTTGGTTCATCTTGACGGTTTCATAAAAGAAGCGCTAAAGACGAAGACGAAGTCGAAGGGACACATAGTCCCACAAGCGTCAGTCCTGTCGTATCTGTTCCTTCGACTTCATCTTCGTCTTTAGCGCTTTCTTTATGAAAACCGCCAAGATTAACTAACTAGCCCAAAACAAAGTATTGTCGCTTAGAGGCCGGGCAATGTTTAGCCTGCGCCTTTGGAGGCTTCTTTGCTTCAAGGAGGCCAAAATGTTTCATGTCATCCATTTCTTTTTCTTGTTGTGCTTTCTACTTGACCACGATGGTTTTGGCGAGCTTTAAGGTCACTTCAATACATCAACAAGCCTGTCGTAGCTATTGGCTGCTGGAAAATGAAAATTGCAGTCAGTTTGACATATGTCCAGAGGGGGAAGTCGAAAGCCTGCACGCTCAGGAGACATTCATTAAATTACTTGGCTTTCTCATTTGAATGCGTTCTTACTTCTTACTTATTTTCTCCAACCAAAGGTCGTGGGTTCGAATGCCCTAATTAACTTCGCCGTAAATAACACCAAAGGTCATGGATTCGACTCCAACCGAAGCTCGAGGGTGCGACTCCCACCTTAGGTCGTGGGTTCTAGCGCCTTAATTAAATATATATTGATTAACTGTCTCTTAACACTAGATGCCACGGGCTTGAATGCCTGAACTAATTCCGCATTAATTAACTGTTCCTTTTTTGCCACTATGAGCGGCATCGGAGGCATCTGTAGAAGGAGATGACGACGAAAGTGCGAGGAGTGGCCCGAGCGTGTGTCTGCGAGTGAGTGAATGAGTGAATAAACATTTATTGGGACCAGCAAAACGCGATAAAACGCGCACCCGGCTAATCCTGCGACGGGACTGACAGATCTAGTCTGCCGGCTTGTTCGCGGGCGCGCTGGACGGCCCGGATTTGGTCCTCAAAGACGGGTCTTCGCAGGAGCGCGTCCTACTCTTTTTTGGTGAACTTCGGGCCCGGTGACCCGCACTCCCAGATCATATGAGGCAAAGTAGCGACCTCACCACCGGCCACGCAAGAATAATTCTGATAAATCTCGGGATATATGCTGTTAAGGGACGCCGGATTCGGGTAAGAGTTCGTTTGCAAGACTCTGAGCGTGACCGCCTGCGGCCTGCTTAGCTTGAAATGAGGCGCCGGGAAAACCCTTCTCTCTAAGTAAAATAATTCGGTAAGGTCATTGTGCCTGATAGGAGCGTCTCTGTGTCCGGGGAAAGAGTCGCCCGATCCGTGGGCTGCATGGTCGGTAAAGCAACGCGCAGCCTCGTGGGCAGTCTCGTTGAGATTCATAGGAATCCCCTCAATGGCCCCGACTGGGGCAGGGAATCAAAGGATGGAGTGCAGGGAGGTGTCACCACGTTTGGCGCCTTTCAGAATTTGAATTACCTGCCGGGCTACTCGGCCTTTCTGGAAGGCCCTGACGGCCACTTTCGAATCGCTATACACCCTTCCTCTCCGACCGTCTTGCATGGCGAGCGCCATGGCTACTTGCTCGCCTACCTCGGGATTCGTCATCCGAACGGAAGCACAGTTGATGACTTTGCCTAGCGTGTCCACTACGGAAACCGCCAAAGCCTTGCCGTCTCAGTAAGCAGATGCGTCCACGAAGTTTGCTTCGATCTTGTCCTTGTTTATTTGCTTCAGTATATTCAGTGCTCTTGCCTTGCGATGACCTGCGTTGTGAACGGGATGAACATTGCGGGGCGAATTGGCGGCCACGACCTTCTCCCATATTTCTCTGGGGATTTGGGTGTTTTTAGGCAAGTTATTGATGGGCGCGAGTCGAATTTCCTCGAAGATACGCCTGCCGGCCGGCGTGGTGGACAGTTGAGTTGGCTGGGCCCGTTCTTGAGCCTCGGCTATCTCCTCCGTGGTGCTGTGTATGCCGAGCCGAAGGAGGTCCTCAGCATGACGGGCAGCCCGAGGGCTCTCTTGACGAATTTTCTAATGAGGGCATTAAATCTTTCCCGCTCGTCTTTGAGTCAGTTGTACACGGCCACCGTGTAGCTGAAGTGACACAGCAGTAAGGCGTTGATGAGGCCAAGCAGGTTGTCCTACACCACTGATCTACGCCACGATCAGTGGCGTAGCCAGCAATATCGTTCGGGGGGGGGGGGGGGCTCAGGTTGCGACTCCGCCTCCTCCTTCTCCTTAAGAGAAGGAAGCTTTAGCTCGGGTGCTGCTATCTAAATACACGTAGAAAAGGAATTCGTTTTTCTCGGCAACTGCTGCACCAAATTTGAAGAGCGTTGTTACATTGAAAAAACAAACTTAAATTCTAGTGACTGCTGGTTTCGTATTTTTCATTTACGTACAATTCTGTATTAAAAATTGGCCATAATCGCACATTTTCAGAAAACGATAGTATCCAGTTTAGAACTCTGTCAGTCAACAATGAAAAATGATATCATAATTCTGTGAGTTTCATCTAATAGTACATCTTCAGCGGGCAAAATTGATTTGTTACACATAAATCTCAAAAGAATTTAGTACTATGGAAACACGCCTTTTGCAGTAGCCTTGTAAACAACGTAACCAATACACGTAAGGTACAAATTGACATGCCAAATTTGGTCGCCTTGCTGTTTACAGAACCGCAATATCTGCTCTTGATGCAGAGCTATGAGATTGTAAACGTTGTGCTTCTATTCCTTTCAAACTTTCGAATTTTTCGATATATTTTAAACGAAATTCAGGCCCTAAACTGAAATTCCGCTTCCAACAGACACTACAATTTAAGTTTCTCTCTTAAATGCAACAAGTTTTATCCAAAGCGATCCAGGGGTTATCTCAGATAAGCGCTTCTGCGTTTTACATGTATTTGAATAGGCCGTGTTGGAGTTGGGCCCGAGCTGAAGCTTCCTCTCAAACAATTTGCCGAGGGATCAAATACATGAATAATTATTGCATTGCCATTGCCAAAGATGCTGCAAACAAATTCTTGAACGCTGCGCACTGTCAATACAAGCAAGGTACGTAGTCTTTCATAAAAGAATGTACTCGTATGTGCCAAATATTTTGCCCAAAATAACTGATATCAATGGTTCCACGTTTTTGTATATTTAATAAGTAATGAATACACCACGCGAACTTTAGAACTATATCAGGTCGAAACTAGCAAAGCAGTGCGCACCGTTGATATGCAAAATGTAAAAGCCATGAAATGAACAAGTTGAGGTTCTTGAGGAACAAGTTGAGGAACAAGTTGTCATTCTTTGTCATATATTTTTGTAATTCAAGAACCGTGTTTACATTCTTGTACATATGCAACGGCCAGTGAAAAATCTCAATGATGCTGTCATTTATACCAATGTATTACGCAACAGCAGCTGGCACCGGTCGTTTATCCTGAGTAATTGCACCGAACGTATAGTCGCACCAGAGAATACGTATAAATATAAGGAGTTCTGCAATGTGTACGAGGGCGAGTCAAATGAAAATGAGCCAATGCGAATATGTGACAAACGGGGTAATTTATTTAAAAGTAGTCTCCATGAGCATTTACACATTTGTGCCATTGACTAGTGATTCGCGTGATTCCCGCCTCATAAAACTCCTTGGGTTGCTGCTTCAAAAAGTCTGTAGCTGACTCTTTCACGTCATCGTCCTACACGGATCTGGTTCACTTGAGCTGTTTTTTCGCTTGCCCCAAAATGTTGAATTCGCAAGGCGACAGGTCTGAGCTGCATGGCGGCTGTTACAGCGTTTTCCACTTGAACTTTACTAGTTTTCTATTAACCACATCAGCGAGGTGGGGACGGGCATTGTTGTGGAGAAAGATGACGCCATTACTCAATTTTCCACGTCGTTTGTTCTTGATTGTGACACGCACCCGTTCCAGCGTGTCGCAATAACTATACCGGAAACGATTGTCTCTCAAGATTTAGCAAATTCTATCAGTAATGGCTCCCGACGACCGAAAACAAAGTCAACATCTTTCCGGCGGAAATGATGGCCTTTGCTTTCTTTGGGCGTGGTGAATTCAAACGTTTCCACTGTAAGCTTTGCCATCGTGTGTCAGGCTCGTAGTAATGGCACCATGGTTCGTCCCCGATCACAATTGTAGAAAAGAAGTCGTCACCCTCATTGTGATATCGGATGAGATAAGAAAAGGCAGCGGCGAATTTCGCCGTCTTCTGGCGGTGGTTAAAAATCTTGGGCATTCATTGCGTACACACGAGCCGATAACCGAGATTTTCATGAATTATGGCGTGAACCGAACCGTGATTGATGTTCACACGCTCGGCAAGTTCATCGATGCTTATCCTCTGTTCTTGTCTGATCAGCTCATCAACCTTTGAAATTTTGTTGGGGGTGATTGCACAATGGCTTTAGCCCGGCCTTGTATCGTCTTTGCAACTTTAACGTCCTTCTTTGAACCGTTTGCTCCAACAATTCACAGTGGACAATGAAATGTAATGTTCAACGTATACGGCAGCTGTACAGCAACTAATTCCTTTTTGGAAAATACTTTCAGCTGTCAAAAAGTGAACGGCAACACGCTGTTCAACTTTTGGAGTGTCATTTGTGTCACGCAATCATGCTCAAACCAGTGTATGAGAGCATTAAAGAACCTTTATCCTCACACCTGCATGTCACAGTTGCACATGAGAGATGCCTCTCTGCTTCGCGCACGCCTCGCAGATAATGAATGGAACCATTATTGCGCGGGATGGGTAGGCTCACTTTCATTTGATTCACTCTCGTAGGTTAGAAATGCGAAGATGCAATGGGATATACAAATGCGAAGATACAGCTTGATAAAGGACAAAAAAGTGTCAATGCATCAAAGTTCAATGCACGTATACACAAAACCTCACAACAAGATATATAAATAGACGTATAAGTCTCCAATAAATCTACGCGTCTAAGAAAAAGTCACTGTACATAATGCGTCCAACAAGGCAAATAAACATGTTGCGCAATCACAGATTGACAGAACCCTAGGTCCCGCTACAATTCCATCTACTCCCCCGATGTATCGCGCGTGGCTCGCTTGCTCCCCGCTTCTCTCGTTAGCGCATGCAAGAATGAGTCACCATCGTCGACTCACCGATTCAACCCCCCCTCCCTTACGCTTTCACTCGTACATACAGCATGTGGCGCTCGGTCACGATGTTATCGCCCTTGGACTTCATATGAAACATGCGGGCGACGGAAGGAATGCGCCTGGCGAGACAATATAATTGGCACTGGAATAATATAATAAGGTTATCCGGCAACTAAAGCGTCCCGTGGCATATTACCTTCCACAAAAAAGGTAACAAAACCAAACTTTCATCATACGACAATTCGCTGCGCCGCAACACTGTACTTTTTTTTATGTTGTGGGGCGGGGGCACCGAAATGAAGAAACGCAAAGGAAAGTATGTTGGCTGCAATCGAATGCCTACTTCGGGCACACAATGTGGCTACCGAAGGAATATCAAAGAAAAGGTGAGACGCTTGGGCTACTGAGAACCATACGCATACTGCTCGGTAGCCTACAACGGCGGAACAAGATTTAACGGAGAGGATGCGCTCAAGCGAACCCGGTGCAATCCTTCGAGACCCCACATCGATGGCTGCGAGCGACCATTGTTTCTTTTTCTCGTGTGCTAGCCACTAAGCGTCCAAAGCTCTGCCAGGTGAAAATCCGCTCGGCCATAGCAAACCGAACGCGCACCGAAATGCGCCGCGCGGTGGTCGAAGCAACACGAGAAAAACGAATGCGCTCTGGCTGGTTCTGGCACCTCGTGGGTAGGGTAGAGAAGAAAAAAAATTGAAGAGGCTCAATGGGTCTGTGCAAATAAAAGTCATAGGAGAAAAAATAAATAAGAACGCAGTAACCTTGGTTGGCTTTAGTGTAATGACGAGGTTGCTTTGGCGTAGGTGAAAAAAAACGTTGGTATTTTTTGATGGCACCACTCATCCACCACAACGCTTCGTCTCATCGGACCTCGCTGCGTGCTTTTCAGCTTGTCTGATAGTGTATTTATTTGGCTTGTCTCGTTGCATGTTTTGATGTAAGACTTTAGAAGAGTCAAGGCCCCTTTGTCGTCAAATGTTTATAACAGCATTAAACCCACAAAGTACCGCAATTGAAAACCTAAAGCATAACTTTGGAAAATAAATGCACCTTTCACAAGAAAAGTTTATGAGATTTATACCCACAAAGATTTAGAACTGACATACATGTGTTCCGTATATTCCGCAGCCTCCACTAGGTGCCGCGGCGAGCCCGTTCGCCATCAAAACGCCCTTGAAACTTGGTGCTCGGATGGGGTTGATGCGTTATTTGACTCCCGGTACATTGGCGTTGCCGCGAAATCCAGTCCGACTTCGCAATGTTCGCGGTGAAATGTCTTTTTGAGCATGAAAAATACATTCTAGACAAAATCCGGAATAATTTCAGGCGCATGGGGTTGCTTTGGTTGGCGGTGCATGGACAGCACTAAAAAATTTCGGGTGGGAGGGGCTGAAGCCCTAATTTCCCCCACGGTGAAGACTTCGTCCAATTCCGGACTGGCTGGGCCGAGGTAGTCGGGAAACCGGACTTCCTCGTCTCCGTGCTTTACAGGAACATACTTCTGCACGAGCTTGGCTCATGAAGAAGTACCTACCACATTCCCGGAACACATCCCTGGAACAGGATGTGGTAACTTCGAGCAGGGCTCTGGCGAGCGTGTGTCTTTGACTGGATCTGGTTCTACCCTCGTGGCGATGTTTTAGCATGCCCTAGGGCTTGCCGTTACGAATCTGCCCGTCGATCGAGTCACAGACCTCGTCTTATTGTTGCTTGCCGAGGGGTCCGGCATTGATCTTCAATGGCCTTGTTAAGCTCGGAGACCTTTTTCCTCAATCTTCGGTTAAACGTTTGACCCTTCCATCGGAGAAGCAGCACCTCCTTAGCCTGGATCAGATGGGCTAGCCTGCTGTCCATCTTCTCTACCTCCAGGTCGCTGACAATCTTCTTAGTGGATGAGTCGGCGTCACTCTTGATTCGCTAGCACAAATCTTCCAGGTGTTTGGGGACGGGTGTGCTGTCGTTGCCGCGGAGCTTGCGAAAAAGGTCCCAGTCCGTGATGGTGAACTCTGGATTTACTTCGGGCAACTTCGAACCGGGTCTCGAGCACATAATTGTCACTACAGAAATCCATTGCGGTGTTACTCCACTGGGCTCCCTCGACGTTCTTCACGAACGCCAGATCGGGAGTGGTGTCCTGGCTCACCGAGTTGCCGATTCGGATGGGGAACGCCTTGTCCGTGATGAGCGTGAGGTCCATTTCGTTGGCGTTCCGCCACAGGCTCCGGCCCTTGCTCGTGTCGTAGACGTACCCCCACACTCCGTACTGTGCGTTGAAATGCGCGACGACGACCAGGAAATGGGTGCCGGCCAGGTCGACGGACTTCTTGAGTATAGTTTTGAACTGCTCTCGCAAGTCCCTAGGATTGCTGTAGATGTTGAGTATAAACATGCTGTTTCTCCGCAGGTTGTGTTGTCTCGTGTTGAGGAGAACCTCCCCCATGACGTATTAGACCTTGCAACTCGCTAGCTTCAGGCCGTGAGACAAGTGTGTAAGCCTCCTGTCAACTACCTTGCACACTCACCGACCTCCGGGCGGCACGGAGACGGCCCGGTAACCAGAGAGGGATGCGGCAGAAACGAGGGTTTCCTGTAATGTGATTACTTGGGGTTCGTTTGCTAGCGATCAAAAATATTGCTGCAACGAAGCCCTCTTATTGGAGTACTCCCTTAAGTTCCATTGCCAAATTCTGAACCCCTCTTTGGAACTATTCATGATTAGACAAATTTTCTGAGGCACCCGCTGTAAGCACAGGTGCACGTAAGAAGTGCCCCCTTTTCTGACACACCGACGTGCTGGTAGCCCTGATTATAGTCCCCGACCCGTTCGGAAGAACGACCTGCATCGGAGTTACGGTCGTATTATTGACGCGACAGCGTTAAGCAGCTCGTGTCCCAAAAAATCCGGTGTCGTCGGCGGCGTTGGCCATGAGCGATGAATCCCGGGAGGCACTTCATTAATAAAAAAAAAAACAACTTGCAATATGGGCTGGGTGGGAATCGAACCACGGTCTTCGAATTGTGAGACAGAGACGCCACCACTCAGCCACGAGTATTTCTTTTTACGTGGCTTATTTTTGTTTCTTTTTTTACAAAGCAGGTGCCATGCACTGAAGCGTTCTTTCTCTACAGCTTTTCTAACACACACACACATATATACACAGAGAAGTGCACATCTATATAAGTATGCGTTTTTGTTGCAGGCGCTTCTGCCACACCTGCCATCGCTTGCTAAACTCATCTTCGCCGCCCAGCAGCGAACTTGTCCATGCAAAGCGTCACAAAAGCGCGTCCACACAGGTTTTGCATTTTCTAGAGCTAGGACGTAATCAGTTCGTAATCTCCAAATTGCATACAAACCTAGCAACAACAGGGTTTCAACACTGTTGTTATTTTTGTCATCTTCCACTGTCAGAAATTTTACGTTATACCAATTTGGGTATATCTGCACATCAAACACAATTCGTATGTTTGCAAAAATAGTACAGCGTTTGTACAAATCAAAAATACGCGCTGCAACGATTCTGGATAGGGACAGAGCGGGTAGTCCGTTGACCACGGCACGAAAAAACGCTTGTTACGTAGCCATGGTTTTACAGGTAGAACTTCGAGATGTAACCTAACAAAGAAATCCTTAATCACTGTTTTTACAGGATATTTTGGTAGACGCATGAAAACGTCAGACTCCAGCTGGCTTCCAGCTCGAGACCGATGTAGTGGTGGTGGGAATAGCATATCTATATTGTTCCAGTACAGACGTTTCCGTTTTATATTTTTTAGGTACTTTTGAGAAAAACGCTGCTCGAAGAAGCGAGCTGCCTGCTCCACCTCCCTGTAGAAATTTAGGGTGCGGGCTCGTGGGACTCCTTGGGCATCTTCGATCCACTCGCCTCAATACCCCCCCCCCCCCCCCCCCCCTAATTGTTTGAAAGAACGACATATAATATGATGGGTTTGGTTTCTGAAAAAAAGGTACGTGTGAACTTTGAGTTTTGCCTCTACGTTTACCAACCCTAGGCATCCTTTTGCCTTACTTAAGAATAAGTTACTGCGCCTCATGCGCTCAAACCGCGACTCTCAAATATATGTTGCGCGAAATATACGGACTCGATTCACCCTGAGCAGGCAAACAGGGCATCACCTGCGCTGAGTACCATATTAGCGGCGAGAATTAGGAGAGGCGCCCTCTCGCGAGTGACGTCACGGCCAGGACGCCGCTCGCTCCAGCTCGCTCGGCTGTCGCTCGCGCTCGTTCCCTTCGTGTATGATTGGGGTATGGGTGGCTCGAGCCGTACGTATTGAAGGACACTTCGGCTTCTTTCAGCTGCAATGCCTTAACCACAGTTTCTTCTTCAAAAACGGGTGAGTTGAGAAACGTTGCGGCTTAGATATCGCAAGCTATGTTGCGTTAAAAGGGTCTACTGGTTTTGCAATGCACATATGCGCCATGTCTATCGGTAAATTTTGCGTAAGAACAATGCCTGCAAATACAACACTCGAAGTTGTGTATGATGCCTCGCTAAACACTTAACATTCCCTTAGTATTTAGCTATGAGAGACATTGCATTTTACATGGAAGAAAAATCTTGGTAATTGGCGTCAGCATGTTATCCGATGTTAAAAAGACACTGCCCAGCGAAGCTGTCATCATGATTCTTATTATCTGGTGTGTTGTTCTATTCAAATATGGCCATTCATTAATGCGTAAAAAATAGTTAGGCGCGCATTTCTTATGAAAAAGTCTGCTGCTACTTTCATCCCCCTCTGAAACAGGCCTCCAAAAAACCAATTGCTCATGGCTGCTAATACGACGGCGCGTCATGTAGAGTATTTACATAGTTAGTTCACAAACACCATAGTAGCAATAACCTAAGAGAAAAGTTTCGTTGTTAAGATCGAGAGCAATCAATTGAAAGTGATGAAATGTTTCATAGTCGCCCTCAGTAGCCTTTATCGAAACTATGGCACACCTCTGATCACGTAACGGTAGCAATCGACTGTCGGTACGGGGAGGCACGCTGTGTTCGCGAAACCCATCAGTTCACTACAACTTCACACTGAAACCATAAAGCATTTTTTTACAGCGCCGACTGGAATGGCTAAAGTATGCTCGAGCAACTACAGCGCAGCTTAGATTGCCTAGAAAAGGAAAATTCAAGCACCTTCTGTCTCACCAAGTCTCGATCCAGCATTCTTTAATTATACGAATGGATAACTATTCGCTTCGTCGGTACATAAAAGAGAACCTTGCCCAACTGTAGGCTAAATAAAGTTTGCTCCAATCCAATCGCAAACATTCATAAAGAAAGCACCACAAGCCTTGAATATACTTTCACTTGATTTCTGACCCTCCACCGGGGGAGGGGGGGGGGAATTTCGATATCTTCAATATGTCCCATACTACTAATGAATGACGCTTCGACTTCTTTCTGGCTGCAGCCATGCGGTCCAACAGGCATACTTCCCTAACAAAATTGGGCCGAGCAGCTTTTGTCAGTTCGCCAAACTGATTCGTCATGTATATTGCTCAAGCAATAAGCACCAGTAAATTTTTCAAGTGAGTTGAACATGTAGCACGGAAAAGGGAATATATATTGGTACATTCCTATTTGTATTCTGTAAATAGCTGTAAGCCTTCATTAACTTTACTTCAAATTTCCGCCGCTTAAAATAAACACGTGAAGAACCGCCTAATGTTGACAAGCAGTTAAAGAAGCAAGTGGTGCTTGTAGAATCGAAACTTCATTATTAGTTAAGTCCCCGTGTTACTGCCGAGCGTTTCTGTGAAGAAATGCAAAAATTAGATATTATACCATGAACTACTCGTCGTGAGCAAACCTGTTTTAGCGGATTAAAATCAACGAAACTGTTGTAGAAGTCATATATAGCCACCGTTTGTTACATACTTGTTGCACCGCGGCAGGTATGGTATCATAACCGGCTTCCTATATGCTATGTTTTTGCGATTGTCCATCCGCGCATGAAAAACCCGCAATGGGCTGGTCTGCGCTCATTCGGCTGGCACTGTAGCGTTCCCTTTGAGAGCTGCATTGTTGTCAAGGAAATTAGCTCTTTGAATAAATGCTCGCAAAGGAAGACGTCGTAAAAATATATTTGACACGACCACCATAAGTACACAAGCAGAGAGAACGAGGGCGAACAAACGAAAACACCGCAGAAAGCGCCCGGACAACGCCCGAACTGTAGCAGACGACAGGCGCGAGTCCGTGCCTTGACGTCACGCGAGCGGCGCTCGCAGCGCCCCTGTAGTAGTAGTAGAAAACTTTTAATGAGATCGTTTAAGAGATTCGCGGATTCGAAGCCTCCGTCGTCTTTCTTGGCGCCGGCGACTTGAGGCTTCTCTTCAGCAAGGTTGGGCCCCTAGTCCAGGGCTCCACTGAGTCGCGCTGCATCAGCAGCGTGCCGCACAGTAGTTCGTTGTGGGGGCTAATAGCTGGAAAGAACACAGTGTTACACACAAAGGCTCTGTTCATAAGCGGGACGGTTCTCCCATGACACTGTTGCACTTTTTCCGCGAGGGTACCACTTCGAATTGTATTTTGTCCATTCTGTAGGTCGGCAGTATCAAAACACACACCGAGACAGCTGATGATTTCAGACGTCCACTTCACCTCTAGGAAGGTGGTTGGTTTTACCTAGCCATGCACCCGCGCACTTTTCTCGATTAACTTTAGCACCAGAAACATTACAAAAGTCCATGACATGCTGCACTCCTTGGCGGATATCCTCTCTAGAGGCACCCACAAGCCTAAGGTCGTCGGCATAGACGAGGACTTTCAGAGGAGTATCTGCGAAACTGAAGCCTGTTATGTCGCTGTCGTTCAGAATTGTTCGGCACAGGGGTTCTAAGTACAAAGCAAAATGAACTGGGGACATGGGACATCCTTGCCTAACGAATCTGTTGAGCTGTATGGTGGGAGCTGTTTGCCCGTTGATTACCAGTCGCGTCGTCACTTGCCTGTAGTAGACACCTATATGTTTTAGAAGTCGGTCTCCTATGTTGCAGGCTTTAAGCAAGTGGAAGAGAAAGTCATGTGTTACTCTATCGAAAGCCTTGCTCAGATCCACTAGCAAAACCACTGCCCTGGATCCACCAATGGAGGTAGCTTCGCACAGTATCCTCATAGCATGCAGGTTATCACTGATGCGACGTCCTTTGATAACTGATCCGAGGGCAAAGTCCAGCCGCCTAGCTATAATTTCAGCAAGTATTTTGTAATCGGCCGTTAAAAGATTATAGGGACGGAAATCGCTCACTGTCGGCACTTGCCTTGATTGCTTCTTTGGGCAGTAAGAGAGTAAGACCTCATCGCATAGATGGCGGCAGCAATCCTTGTTTCAAAATGTCATCGTACACGTCGCGTATTATTGGGACTAATTCTGGTGAAAATTTCTTGTAAAAGGTAGCGCTGAGTCCGTCTACGCCTGGCGACTTTCTCGGTTTCAGCTTCTGTATGGCCCATTCTATTTCGCTCTCTGATATACGCTCATCCGTTTGCTGTTTTGTCTCGTCATCTATGCAGTTCAACGTTGAAGCATACTTTTGCAAGAGTTCGCGGTCGCATGTGTTACTTCCGTATTCGAAGAGGTCCTTGTAAGCTTTAGTGAAAACAGCCTCGGTGTCGTTATGTGATTTGAGAATAGTGTCCCCACTCTGTATTGCTTCTATTCTGTTTTTCATGCCGCGCTGTCTGTGTTTTGTCTTGAAAATCTTGAGCGGTTCCTCAACTCTCTGCTGTGATTCTGTCCTAGACCGGATCATGGCGCCTTTATATTCCTTCTCCAAGATTGACAGCAGCTGGCCTTTGCACTCTTTTATATGTTCTGGGACGGTACCCGGGTGACAGTTTTCGGCTTCGATTAGATTTTAGAGAGTTCGTATCAAGCTCAGCTTTTCGCTCTTTTTCAGTGCTGCCTTTTCCTGTCCTTTTGCAAGTAGAAACATCTTACATTGTTCCTTTATCTCTTCCCACAATATCGCGTCTACCTTTCCTCCTTTCGTTTTTTGCTTGATTAGATTCCTAATGCTGCCGAATATTTCTTTGTCATCCAGCAGACTCCCATTCAGCTTCCACAACTGCCACTCTTTGTGCCTCTTTCTTGTTATTTCCTTTTCTTCAAATATGGCTGTGACAAGTGCATGATCTGAGAATGCAACAGTTTGCACCTTATAACGCACGTTGTACGATGAGAGGTCACTAGACACGTAAAACCGATCAAGCCTTGAATGACAGTCCCCTTGCCAATGTGTAAAACCTTCATTATTTCATGGTGCAAGTTCGGTAACATATTGCGAGTCATAGTCCCTCAAAATCTTCCTGAGCTCTGCTAGGCTGGTATCTGGCGATCGCTTTTTCGAGCAGTCAGAAGCACTCAAAACACAATTAATGTCTCCGGCAAATATGGTACGGCATGGTGAGTCAAGATACTGCCTCAGGCCTGAAAAGAATTCTTTTCGTAGCGATGCGTCATTCGGAGCACGAATGGAAATAAGCTTGTATAGTTCATTCCGGTATACCAAATCCACGCTACATACACGGCCGTTTCGGTCCTTGTCCCACTCGGGGTACACTAGTATCGCTGAGTGTTTCTTTGCCAAAACTGCCGTCCCTCCACTGGAACCACAAGCAGGCGAAATATGAAATGAGTAATGGTTGCGAACAAAGCGGTCCATCTCTTCCAACTGCACACTCGATGAAAGTTTTGTCTCCTGAATAAACACAATGTCAACATTTTCTTGCAATAGCAGATTTAGAAACCACTGCGTCCTTCCGCGTGCGACCAAGCTCACGCAGTTAAAAGTTGCTAGCTTTAAGTAAGCGATGGTGATAAAACTGCCGATACTCCGGCCATTAATGCGTACCTTTGATGCGTGATCTTTACAGGTCACAAGGAGCGCTTGTGACGTTTTTCCATGGGTGGCATCCGAGGAGCCATGGTAACACGGTTCCTCTTCTTGGTCGCTTTCGATTTTACTTTTTGCACCATGCTTCTCATCTCTGTAATGCTCCATGACGTGCCTTCATCCTCGTCCGAACCAAGCTCAGGCATCCTTGTGGCCCTATTGCTTGCCTCCTTTGGTTCATACTCCAGGGAGTGGTACGCCTGTGGTGTCTCCGCTTCCATCGGAAGGTTCGGGGCTTCAGACGCCGCTGGCGTCTTGGGACGTTCCGCTCCTAAGTTCGCAATCTCTGCTTCTATTGCAGATATTGCGTCGTCAGACGCTACGGGCGTCTCCGGGCGTTCTAGTTCTGCTGGGTAGATCACTTCAGACGCCGTCGGCGGCTCCACAGGCACTGAAGGGCACGGAACTTGAAACACTACACTGCAATCTTCTTCGGACTCCCCCGAGATTGTATCCGTTGTTACAGAGACAACAGGGGATACAACTACCACAGCCTTCACTGGAGAGTCGGCCTCCTTAGTTTCTTTTTGCGTGGTTGGTATTACAGGCTCAGGCACCCACGAGGAAAGATTAATGTTACGAGGCTGCGATGTTTCTACAGCTTCATCCTTGTCCATGAGCGCATCTGTGTCGTCGCTCTCGACGTTTTCCCGTGTCATGGTAGCGTAAGTTTTCCTGCAGTCGTCAGCTTCATGACCGAATTTGCGGCATGCAGAACACCGCGGGATACGACAATCCTTTCTTATATGGCCCGATTTCTTACATCTCAGACACAGGGGTGGTCGTCCAGGCACAATTACAAGAGTGCTGCTGCCCTGAATACGAATCTGAGGCGGGAACGATTCGACAAACCGTGGCGGGAACAGCAAATCCGTGTTTCAGTCTCAAAATCACCGACCTAGATGAGGTTTGCGCTCCCTTGAATTTTCCGGTCAGCCACGTTTCTCTACTCATTTCTTCAATTTTCCCATGTGGATCCAATGCTTTTCGTACGGCGCCGTCACTGATATGGTAAAGAAGCCAGTGATGTTTGACTCTCACCTGACTGTCGTTGCGATGGATGACAAGGCATCTTTTACTTTTGATACACAGTTCCTTTGCATCTACGAGCACTTGTTTTGCGGCCATCGAATATGTCGTTAGCGCGCAGGCATGATTCATCTGGTAGGCACCGATCGACGCTACATCATTGACTACTTGCAGGCGCTCAAATTCTTCGAAATCGTTGATTCGGTAGCGCCTGGCAGACACATCACAATGAAGAAATACAGTGTTCAGGGAAGCGTTTCCAGTTGGTAGTTGGGGCAGAATAACCTTGTAATCCTCAGCAGATACAGTGGAAGCATGTCCTGAAGCCGCTGACACCACTCTGAGAGAGCACATGATCCCAGCGTCCTACGAACACGTAAACCTACGAAGGAATCCCACTCAGCCACGAGCTCGATGGTTCAAAGGCGCCTTTAGTGAATGCGGTATTGCCTTAGAAACGTGCCGTAGAAAGTTATACTGCGGTGTATATCGGTAATGATGAGCATGTAACTTACCGAAGTCGCAGTTACACGAGTAGCGGAGTACGTTTCCGCTACATTTCTTCTGCGCTCTGCACAAACGCAGAGCCATCTTGCAGCAAACACAGAAGACCCCCTCTACGCAATGTGCGGCGCTGCCCCGACACGCATCGTGCCACTCGCCCGCTTCTCCCCTTCGGGCCATGCGGGGACCGGTGCGAGGAGGTCCCAATACTCTTGCGTTTAAGAAGTTTTCTCGCTCTCTCCCCTTCCAACTTCCAGCGTGCGTCACTCAAACCCTCCTGTTTAGGCGACGCGGCTCCTCTGTCCGCTCAAAGCGCGATTCCTAGGTGCAGCGTCCGATGCGGGACGTCTCTGACGTGATCGCTGTGCCGTAGCGCGTGTGGTGGGAAAGCGTGCCCTGCGATGTGTGCCGAGCTGCATTCGAGGAGTCATGCGTCTACGTGGTGCTCCCAAGCGAAATAGAGGACAATCCCATCGAGGCGTCAGCCCCATGATCGCGTTGGCCTTCATGGCGCGTCGCGGCCCGGCTGTCCGTGCCGATCACGATGTTTGGCTCGCGTAGATAATGTCTCCCTCCGAGACACCGAGTTTTTTGGCTCGTTCCGCTTACTCAGGCGCAGGTTTCGTTGCCGCGCCGAACGCTGCTGCGTTGCTCGTCGCTCACCGCGTGATTAGTGGGTGCAAAGTCCGATACGGGGCGCCTCATAAGTGATCGCTGCGCCATAGCGCATTGTCTTACATCTTTTGGCGGGTCGACGGGAACGCTATCGCGCTCCACTCTTGAAGGCGAAGCTTAAGCATCCTCCAATTTTTTGGGGGATCACCAGACGCTCGAGGGCGTCCATGCGATCAGCCAGCGCCACGAGGCGTCTCTTCGTGTCTGAGAGATGACGCTAGGGGGCCAAACAGGGTGGTCACGCTTCGCATGAGCTCCTGCCCTGACGCCTCTTTCACCCGGAAAACCTCGACGTCGCCGAAAATTCAGTGCTCTATCGTCCTCTCCTAATCAAGCGAAACGGTTTTCAACCGTAAGTCCATATTTCCTGTTCTCTGCTTGTTCGAAGATCCGCGGAGAAGAACGCTGCCCTAAGCCTAGGCGGCGTGGGGCCGTCGGCCGGACGGAACGCTGCTCCAGCTCGAGCGCGGCGAGCCGCTACTATCGGAGCCACGACGCCGATCGAAAAGAACCCGCAACGCGACGACAACGCTACCGACCTCTCGCAAAAAAAAAACCTTGACAAGGGGGATGGTTTACTGCAAAATACTACCACTCAAAGCTGATCGGCTTTCCGGATACCGGGACCGAAGCGGTGGACAAATCAGCGCCGAGCCAGCCCAAACTGAAGGGAAATCTCATCCGCCAAGAGAAGCTACCTCCACTGCCGAAGTCCGATTTCAAAGTGCTCTGGATGATGCTCTGGATGCACATTGCGCGGTACGGGCGCTATGATGAGTAAGGTTCGGAGGTTTGAGGGGACTGGGATATGCTCTCGCATAGAAGGTGAATGCTGTGGGTAGCCCAGCCGTGAGAGCTAATGCCTGCCTGTGGGGGTCAGTCTCAATCGCTCGAGTTGTGCCATTCTGTGTGCTTCGATGTGTTCCTCGATGGTATTGTGTACCCCGAGTGCAAGTAGCCATTCCGTGGAAGCATATACATGAATTCCAAGTGCTTGTTTAACGGCTCTTCTAATAATTGTGTTTATACGGTTGGTCTGAGAGAGTGTCAGGTTGTGGTATGGGAGGTGATATGTTAGCCTGCTGATAATGCATGCCTTGACGAACTGCAGCATGTCGGCTTCCTTGAGGCGGCGGTTACTAACGCGCCTCATCATACCGATGATTTGCTCGCACTGTCGTCCAAGGAGATCTATCGTGAAGTGAGCTTTGGCATTGGATTGTAGATGATAACTAATGATTGGGACCCTTTGTGCAGTGGGAATTGGTATGCCTTGTATTTAGCTTCAATCACTGCAAATGGCGTTTCACAGCTGCTTCGGGGTCGGATTAGTAATAGTTCTGATTTATGTGGCACACATTCGAGGTTTCCAGTCGCGAGGTACGCCTGCACTATATCCACCGCCGTCTGTAGGCGGTCCTGAATGTCTCCATCCGAGCCGGTGCACGTCCAGAGGGTCAAATCGTCAGCATATATTGCGTGGTATAGCCCCTCGATCTTCTCCAGTAACTGAGGTAGTCTCGCCATAGCTATGTTGAATAGCGTCGGCGAGAGGACGGACCCCTGAGGTGTCCCCGCTCCGGTAACATTAATGTCTGATGACCGATATGGATCCATGCCCAATGTGGCTACACGGTCCTTGAGAAAGGCTCGCACGCAATTGTACACACTGGAGCCACAGTGGGAGTGGGCCAGGTTCTCGAGGATGAGACCATGGGAAACGTTATCAAGTTATCAAACGTTATCAACGCTCTCTTGACATCAAGTGGCAAAAGAGCTCTCGCCTGCACCCTGATGGGGGGGTCAACGAGATCCTCTTTTATCTGAAGAACATCGTGAGCGGACAAATGGGGGCGAAGCCCAAACTGTGTGTGGGAGAAGAAATGTTGCTTCTTCAGGAAAGGTTGAAGACGTTTCAGGTTTACGTACTCAAGCAGCTTTCCGACGCACGATGGGAGGGAAATTGGCCGTAAATTTTGGATCGACAGGGGTTTTCCAGGCTTGAGCATGAAAGTGATCTCGGCACGTCGCCATTCCAGAGGAAGAGTGCCGGCGTGCCAGTGCTGATTTTATGCGAAGCATATTACGAGGGCTCAACCCAGCTCCTCAGGCGCGGCGGTGACCATGAAATCACGTGACACCGTGACGTCACGACAGAGGAGAAGTGGCTTTGGCTCAACTCTTGCAAGACGGGCTGGGTGGGAATCGAACCAGGGTCTCCGGAGTGTGGGACGGAGACGCTACCACTGAGCCACGAGTACAACGCTTCAAAGCGGTACAAAAGCGCCTCTAGTGAATGCGGTGTTGCCTTAGAAACGCGCTGTTTCTAAGGCGTGCGTCTCTTGCTCAGGCGCACATTTCGTTGCCGCGCCGAACGCTGCTTTGCTCGACGCTCACCGCGTCCAATGCGGGGCGCGTAGTCGCTGCCCTGTAGCCCATTGTCTTACACCCCTTGGCGGGTCGACGGGAACGCTGTCGCGTTCCACTCTTGAAGGCGAAGAAGTAATGCATGAGTTGTTTCTTCGTCTAGCCGAACCAAATATAGCCAAGCAACAGCAGTTCACCAGGCTAAACAGTGGTTCAACAACTAAAATAAAGGCTAGTATGCTTCGTATCCTGGGCTTAACCTTACCTAAGCCACAGCCATTTTTATATAGCACAGAGCGTTTCCAGGTCCTCATCCGGGAGATTTCGTAGTAGAGTATACCGTATCCCGTCCTCTCCGGGTGCGGTGTTCTTATGAATGTCTGCTAGTGCGGCTTTGATTTCGTGGATAGTTAGGTCAGTGCCTAGGGGGTCGCTTTCTTCTCTATACGGATAGTCTGGATAGCTTTGCTTAGAGCCACGGGAGAGATACCGTTGTTCAAGGTCCTTCAGGAGCTGGTCTCTGTCTCCTCGATACTGGTGGAGGAATATTTGAAGCTGCCAATTTTTATGGGATTTCGTGTTTGTCGGATCTATTAGCGACCGAAGTATTGCCCAGGTTCTCGCGGTGCCCAGCGTACCACTTAGCTTACCACAAAACGTATGCCAGTTAGCACTGGTTAGCTGGTCTGCGTATTCCTGGGCGGCTCTCGCGATTTGGGATATTCTGTAGCGTAATTTTCGGTTGAACTTTTGCCGCTTCCATCGCTTCGTGAGACCTCGCCGAGGGTCCCACAGGCGTAGGAGATGCGGGTCAACCTCGGGAGTCTCTGTCGTCGTGGTTATGTGGCTAGTCATTTTGTTTAGATTGTTGCGTAAATCACTGAGCCAATTGGCATAATTTTTGGGGCTTTCATCACATGTGTCTCGATCCCTGCGGATTGCGCGGGGTTTGGTCCAACTTGTAATGTAAGTTTTCTTTTCAGGGCGTTTGTAACTTGTGCGACTGTTGCGGAAGATGAGAACGTGGTGATCGCTACCCAGCGTCTCGACAGTGTTCAGCCACTCGCCCTGGACCCCCCTCGTGAAAGTGAGATCCGGGCAAGTGTCTCTCTCGACACTATTTCCCTGCCGACTAGGCTGGGTATGAACTGTTTTGAGGTTGAATCGATGATTATGTGTGAGGTCCCAAAGTCGGGTGCCCTTTGGTGTGTTACTGCGATAGCCCCAAGCCACGTGTGCGGCATTGAAGTCACCGCACACCAGGGACATTGGGCCCAACTTGATGAGTTCCAATAGTAGGTACTGAAAATTGTCCTACCGAGCACGAGGTGCACTGCACACATTTCATATGTACAGGCTGTTTTGTCGCGTGTCCGCGGGGACAATCTCAATGATTTAATGAGGGTTGTCTGACGTGACAGTAGTGTGGGTATAGGTGAGTTTCCTGGACACGAGCGCGCGCACTTTCGCCTCGTCCGAGCCCATAATGGTCTCGTAGCCACTCATAGGTACAAGTGTGGCGCCCGGCTCTTGGAGAAGTATGATGTCCTGTGGTTCTGATGCTGCGGCAACGTGCTGTTGCAGCGAGCCCCGTTTATATCGGTACCCGCTGCAATTCCATGGCGACAGCGTCAGTCCCGCCGTTTTATTTTGCATCTGCATTGCAGGAGCCATCATTCTGTAGCTAGGCTGGGCTAACATACGGGTGAGCGCGCTTGGTTGTCGCTAATGATGGCGCTGATGTTGGAGTAGCGAGTGCGACTAGTGAGGATGAGCAGGAGGATGATTTAGGAGGAAGGGGTTGTGCAGGGAGCTCTCTCACGCTCTGCTTCAGTTCTTTGATAATTTCAAGTAGCATTGGTTTCAGCACGGTGGTTTGGAAGTTTACAAATGCGGCTCGGATAATTTCCTTCACCTCCGTGAGAATGCTTTCACGCATCTCCTGTATAGCTCGGTGCAATTCTCTTCGAAGCTCATGCTGGAGGTTGCGGCACAATGCAGTTGCGGATAGGGGAGGGATCTTGGCGTGAGGCGCCTGTGTTTGGGATTGGGTTTGTGGTAGCGACTGACGTTCGGATGAGTGTGAGGGAGGTTTGCGCAGTGAAGGTGGCGGGCCCTCCACCGAACTTACCCCTTTAGGTCCGGCTGGCCCTTCGGGCGCTGCTTATGGTAGCTGTTGCGGTAGTAGTGGCGGTTTCTTCTTGGCCGGTGGTGGTGCCACTGGTGGTGGGGACGACGGTGGTGATGAAGGTGATGGTGGTATCAGCTCGCGGTTCTCAGAACAGTCGACAGGGCCTCGGCTCCGAGATCGTGACCGGGATCGTTACCGTGATCGGGACCGGGATCGGGACCGAGATCGGGACCGGGATCGGGACCGAGATCGGCTTCTTTGCTTTCTAGATTGAGCCAGAGGACGATGCTGCTGCCGTTTTTGTTTCTCGAGTTCCTGGCGCACTCGTTGCTTGTTGGGTGGCTTTAGTGCCCGGCCCAGACAGCTGGGATCGGTTGTCGGGTGATCCCCTTTGCACGTCAGGCACCGGGGCTGGCACTGGTGAGGTTCGGTGGTGGATGGGTTTTCAGTCCCACATGTGGTGCAGCGCTTGATGCTTGGCGTGGGGCCGACGTCCGCACGGTGGCCCACTGTAAGGCATATGCTGCACACCTGGGCCCTCGGGGTGTGTATGTTGCATCGGTACTCGGCCCCATAATATCTCACGTAGCCCGGTACCTTGAGGCCAGCAAATGTAATGATGGCCGTGGTTAGCCCCATGATGCGTGCATGGAGGATTTCCACTCCAGTTGCCAACAGGTGGTCTAAAAGTTCGGTTGGTGTAGTCTCTGTGTCGGGACCCATGATTATTTCTTTGCAGGAATTATCAGGGGAGGCGACGTATGTTGAGATAGGGTAGCGATGCGGGCCAAGCGTAAGCGATGTCATCTTGTTAAGGCTCGTCGCGATTCTTTCGCTTGGCGTGCTGATGAGGGTGATGTTTTGGGCACATTGAACACGTAGGTGAAGTTCGTCGACTTCCTGTTTCTTGAAGCGCGCCTCGATGCCGACGGCACGAGTCAGAGTGTGGCGAGGCCACTCACCGAACGTGAGACCATTTCTCGGACGCAGGATGACTTTAAAATTGTCAATGGGCAGAGGTGGGGGCCTCTGGGGTCTTCGTGGTACAGTTTGGTTCGAATGGTGCGTCTCTTGGCGGTGGGCTGCCGGGTAAAACTTAGCGTCGGCGCGGCGTCCCCGCCGGCCGCGAGCGGTGAGCCATGACCCATACGCCGGGTCTTCTGGATATCCTTCTGTTGCTGGATCGTCTTTGGTAGCTTCCATTTCTATGATCGTGGTCAATGGGTGTTCGTGGCGTTGGACAAGGTCGGCAGTCCCTCGACACCGATCCTGACCACGCTAAGGCTTAGCTCCAGCACGACTTGCATGGTGGCTCAGAGGCGCCACGTGCGTCCCAACTGCATCGGTGGTCATCTTGACGTCGCCATGGAAGGTCGCAGGAAGCATCCGTTGACTTTTTCGGAATAGCGACACCGAGGAGCCCACGTTCGTGAAAAAAAGAGGAACCGGACGCCGAAGCCAGAGACGCCGGCAGACGTGGCCGGCCCAGGAAACGCTGGTTCACTAGAGACTCCAGCTCGACATCCAGGTCTAGATCAAGCTCGAGATCCGCGTCCAAGACCAGGCAAGCTCCGGAAAAGAAAAAAAGAAGCAGCACAAGAAGACCATACACAAGAAGGAAGAAAACAGTAAGGTGAGCTGGAATGCGCATCTTTTCTCAGCCTCTCCCACTGCTCCAAAGAACACGAACACACAGAATGACGAAGTAAATGAGCTAAGGCAAACTATTCAGACTCTCAGTGCAGAAAATGCTGAGCTCAGACAGAAGCTCAACGAGCTCATAGATGAACTTAAGAGGAAGCTTTAGCTCGGGCCCAACTCCGACGCGGCCTATTCAACTACTAGTAAAACGCAAAAACGTTTTTCTGAAATAACCCTTAGACCGATTTTAATGAAACTTGTTGCATTTCTGAGAGAAAGTTAAATTCTAGTGTTTGTTTGAAGCGGAATTTCGATTTATGTCCTGGATTTTGTTAAAAGAATTTGCAAAAATTTGGAAGTTCGAAGAATATAGTAGAATGAAGTTTACGAATTCATAACTCTGCATCGAGAACAGATATCGTAGTTCTGTAAACGGCTTCCATTAGACCATTGAAAGCGGAGAAATTTGATACATCATTTTATATCTTACGTGAATTTGCTACGCTGTTTACAAAGGTTATCCAAAAGCTGTATTTCCATAATACTAAATTTTTAAGATATTCATGTGTATCATATCAATTTTGTCCGCTTTAGCTGTACTATTAGATACAATTTACGGAATTCTATTGTCGGTTTTCGTTCCTGAGTTACAGAGTTGGAAACTTGATAGTTTCTTTTTTTTCAAAATTTTTTATTTTTGCTAATTTTTAATAAAAAAATTAGGGACCTAAATAGAAAATTCCAAACCAACAGTCACTAGATTTTAAGTTTTTCTTTTAAAGGCGACAAACTTCGTCAAATTTGGTGCAGTGGTTGTCGAGAAAAAGTAATTCTGCTTTTACATGTATTTAGATAGGAGCACTCGAGCTAAAGCTTCCTCTTAAGGCACTGAGAACAGGGCGCACAAACTCAAAGCCACAAACAGACGAAACCCAGTCGGCCGCCATAGGGCGGCAGGAATTCACGACTGCCGTGGTAGCCATGAACGATGCACTAGCGAATCTTAGCAACCTCGTTTCTAACATCCAAGAAGAGGCGCGCAAGGATAGAGAACGCCTAGTACAATTTACAGGCATGAAATCCAGAACTAAACCCTATACTTGGCCATCGGCGGAGTATGGCGAGCAACCGCAAACGCTCGGTGATGTTGGAAACCCTCGATATATGGCAGTGGAAATGCTGAGGGATCCGCAGAAAGCAGGGTCTCCTTAAACAACACATCACTAAAAGCACAGCTCCGCCAGACATAATCGCCCTACAGGGAACGGGCTGCTCACCCACTCTTGCGGGCTACTCAGTCTATGAAGGGCTCGGCCAGAGTAAGGTCGTGACGCTGGTTGCCAAAGCTGTCACCGTAATCAGACACGACATCGGTGCAACGGACATTGACCACGTCTTTATTGAAATTATTACCCAAAAGAGAAGCCAAGAAAGCACATTTCTCAACATTTACAACCCGCCCAGCCACAGGAGAGCCAACTTTGGTTACCTGTTACGCAAGGCAGAACAAGCAGCAGGCTAGACGGGTCTCGTCATCCTGGGGGATTTTAATGCCTGGCACAAAAGCTGGGGCTACGTTAAGGAAACTCAAAAAGGCAGAGACCTAGCCAGAGAAACGGATCGCAGAAGGCTTAGTCTCAGCACAGACCACACCCAAACTACGCGAGTGGGAAACAGTACCAACCGGGATTCGTGCCCAGACTTGGCATTCGTCAGAGGGTTAAGGGACGCTCGATGGGAAAAACGACAGGGAAACGCTTGGCAGCGACCACTTTATTTTGCGCATCAAGACAGAAGCCCTCCCGATCAGGAAAAGACTTGGCCAGGCTCTCACCGACTGGGTGGCCTATAGAAAAACTAGGGCGGAGTCCGAAGACACTGAGATCACAGACAATACGAGCTGGGTCGCAGGAATCAGGGCAGGCTGCGAAAGGCTAACCCGAGAGGTCGCCCTTACCACCAACACACCCGAGATGGACAACCATCTTTTACACCTATGGGACGCCCGACAGGGGCTACTAGAAAGGTGGAGGCGGCAGAAGCACAACAGAAAACTCAGACTGAAGATCGTTGAGTTCAGCAGACAAGCCGAAGAGTATGCGACAGAACTCTCAGTGCGCAACTGGGACCAAAAATGCAGCGAGCTACAGGGGACCCTAGGCCGGAAAAAGACATGGGCCTTGCTAAGGGCTCTTATAGACCCAAGCATGACCAAGTCCGAAAATCGTAAAACGACCCAACGGATCACGCACAGATTCCAAGGCACAGACTGGGAAATGCTAGAGAACATGAAGCAGCGCTACATTGCTGATACAACGGACGTCGACTGCAGCTTGGCATACACGGGCGAAACAAATCCCGCTCTAGACTAACCTATTACCATAGAAGAAGTGAGACACGCTGTGATGTCTGCCACAAAGAACACCACGCTAGGCAAGGATGGCATCACCAACGCCGTGATAAGGAACCTGGACGAAAACTCCATCAAACGATTTACAGAATTCGTAAATAAACACTGGGAACGGGGGACTATGCCGGACGACTGGAGACATGCGGAAATAGTAATGATTCCAAAGATTCCGAAGCCTGGAAAGACTACCTGCCTGGAAAACCTGCGACCCATTTCGCTAACGTCCTGCTTGGGAAAAGTATATGAGAGAATTGTGCTTCAGAGGTTGGAGACCCACCTGGAGGATAAAGAGCTCACGCCACACACTATGTTTGGATTCAGAAAATGCCTCTCAACGCAAGACATCCTCCTGCAGATTAAGGAGGAGGCACTTACTACCCTCCCGAAATACGGAGAAAATATCTTGCTTGCACTCGATCTTAAGGCAGCCTTCGACAATGTAAGTCATAAGGCTGGGCTGGAAGGTCTGAGCAACATTGGTTGCGGGCAGAGAATACACAACTACGTCAAAGCTTTCCTCAGTGGCAGAACCACCACCATTGTTATAGGAGGCATCAAGTCTGACACCTTCAATATGCCCAAAAAGGGAACACCGCAAGGCTCTGTGATATTCCCTGCGCTTTTTAACATTGCTATGATCGGCTTAGCAGGGAAGCTCGAAAAAATTGAAGTGCTCAGGCATGCGATATACGCCGACGACGTCACAGTCTGGGTGGCCAAGGGATCCTTAAGAGAAAAACAAGACCTTCTGCAGAGTGCAGCAGATACAGTCCACGCATACACTGAATACTGCGGACTTGTCTGCTCCCCGGAGAAATCCGAAGTGCTAAGTCTACAGAAGAGGATACAATCTGCAAAACTCCATAGACATAGATACTGTCGTGCGGATCACACAATCAGACAGCTGGCAAATACTACAGCTCAGATCACGTGGATAATCGCAAGCATCTCAAACAGACGCGAGGTATGAAGGAAGAGGACACATGTAGGCTAATGCAGGCCCTCGTGGTCAGTAGGATTGTATACAGTGTCTCCTACCAAACACCACTCGAGCAGGAAAAAGAACAATTAGAGGCAATCCTTAGGAAAGCTTACAAATGCGCTCTTGGACTGCCGGTCAACACCTCGACGGGGAAATTCCTTCAATTGGGCATAAACAACACAGTGCAAGAACACATCGAAGCTCACCTTCTCGCGCAGAAAATGAGACTCATGCTGACTCCAACGGGCAGGAACACGCTGAAGATACTAGGTATGAGGGGTGCTTGCAGAGAAAGTAACAGCACGGAAAGCATACCTAAAGAGATTCGAGAGATCATTGAGGTCAGCCCGATACCGAGAAACACGCACCTCAAATTACACAAGGCCAGAAGAAAGGCAAGGTCAGAAGCACACAGCAGATATTTCGCGGCGAGAAAAGACGTTATACGTCGACGCTATACAACGCTGACTACCGCCCCATATACGCCCAGGCGGTAGTCAGCGTTGTTGATCCCCAGCTTAGAGAAATCAATTGCGCTTCGATCAAAGACAACAACATCCTCGAGGCGGAGGAAGCGGTAATCGCACTCGCCATCACCTACCAGGTCGAAGAGGCCACTACAGCAATACTTACGGACTCGCAAGAAGCGTGCAGAATGTACAGCAGTGGAAGCATATCCACTGCGGCCATCCGCATACTCAAGACGAGAAAAGTCACCTTTTCGAGATGCTTCATTACGTGGACACCAGGTCATCAGACTGTGACAGGGAACTAGCGTGCCGACGCCAACGCCCGAGCATACGGCAACCGGGGGGTGCATCACGACGGGGAACCGGACACAGTCACTAGACGCTATGGAGCAATTTTAGAAAACCAAAGAGCCCTAGGGAGGACCTACCCCCCTTCCCAAAACGACCTTAGTAGAGAGCAGTCGGTTGCCTGGAGAGAACTGCAGACTAAGACATACGCCAATCTGAGTCTGGTCAGCAAAATCTATCCGTCAACATATGACAGTAAATGCCCGATATGCGGGGAACATTCAACACTTTACCACGTTCATGGGCCTGACAGAAACCAAAGGTAGCACCAGTACACAAAGCCAGCACCGGAGCAGTGGGAGGCGGCGCTGTCCTGCTCGAAGCCTGAAGAACAGCTCGAGCTGATCGACAGAGCTAGCAAGATGGCAAAGGCCACAGGGGCCCTGGACTGAGGGCTCCGCCTTCGCCGGCATACCTTCTTTGTGAAATTGAAGTTTCTCATTCTTCGTGTCTCCTAGGGCGAATTGCACCTGTACTAAGCCTTGCTGTAATTGCTGCACACTCTTAGGGAGCGTGACCAGCATGCCCTTATTCTCATTAGTTTGCGAATCTTAATCTTCCTTACTGGAAACTGCCTTACGCTCGGCGGCCCCGGCCGAGTCGCTGGCCGGAACTGGAGCTTGTGCAGCGGTCGGCGCCGACGCGCTGACAGAAGCTTTCTGACTGATTACAAGTTTCTTAATCTCTGTCATTTCGCTAGCCATCTTTCTGACAATTCCTTTTAAGTCCGCGTTTTCCTTCTGAAGGCGCGCTACCTCGGCGTCCCTGGCTTGTTCTGGAAGCGGGTCGCGTGGGCGCCGGAAGGGTCTTGCTTCGGTGCCGCCAGCAACCATATCTACTCACGATAGGGTCGGCTTTTTCTTCCTCTGCTGGCGGCACTGGATCCATACCGGGTCCTGGAGACAGGGCGGCTCCTGGAGCGGGTTTCGGATTTGCCCCTGGACATGGATCTGCCCCTGGACCAGGATCTTCCTCGGGATCTGGATCGCCCCTTAGACTTGGAATGGCGTGCGGAAGGCGGAAAGGGGCTCCTGGATCTTGAGCTGCCGCGAACCGCGGAGTGACCGGCGACGGTCGTGATTTGCCCTTCGCCCGTGGCGAAGGCCAGCGACTTGCTTCTATTGGCTCGGGTTTGGTCCCCACTCCTGCGTCTGACGGAAAGGGGTATGGCGTACGAGGTACGGCGTCTGGTACCTCTGCTTGCACTCCTTGGCAGCAGTGAAGTGTCGGCCACTGCACAGCCTGTATTTGGGGTCGCACTTGTCTTGTTCGTCCGGGTTGGCGACGCCGCGTCCCCTGCATATAGCTTCGTTCAGCGAGAGGCAGACGTCCGCTCGATGCCCGAGGTGGCCACAGGCACAGCACACCTCCACTTGCTTCCTATAGAGTGCACACTTGGCAAGTGTGGTGCCGTACGACACGTAGTTTGGCACCATGTAGCCGCCGAAGACCACAACCACGGTGCCCATGCTCTTGATTCGTTTGGCTCCCAAGGCCAGCGGGTTCTTCCACTTGACAATCTTGCGATCGAGCTCCTCCGGGCCGTCGCTCGGTGCGATGCTGCTGATATCGCCTTTGCGAGTGGAGTTGGGCGCCTCTTCGTACGCGTTCACGTCGTGCTGCTGACCGCCAATGGCGATGCACTCGACCCTGACGTAGCGGGTCGCATTATGTCTGCTGGGGGTACTGATGACAATATTATTTTGTTGGAAATTCAGGCACATGGTCTGCAAATCCCACTTCGCCGGGTCGAAACCGGCCACGTTTTATATGACCTCAGCTACAACTATCGGCCCCACCTTTCATTTCATTTCATTTATTGATACTGTGAATCCCATCAGGGATTGTAACAGGAAGGGCTGTATGTTATACAAAGGAACATGGTATAAGGTGTTACTTACTAAATCTTATACAATAAAAAACTTGGGCATATAACAATTTGATTACGGAATTATACAAGAGAATAAATAGAACTGAGAGGTTATGACAAAGATAATTGCAGTTACAGAGACCAGTTACAAGGTCAGTATTGACGTAATAACAATCGCGCAACAATCAAGGTTACAATAATGCCAACAAGAAAAGAAATGTATTGCATCATTGCCGTGATTATAGTCAAGCACAAACACAGTTAAAATATTAAGGCAACAAGGAACTACGTAAATAATGTGAATAATGTGAAGAACTATTGCTGCAATGCGTATAGTTGATGCGCAATCAGGGTACCAAACGTTTCTAAAGATGAGCTGTCAGTGGTACTTGTGCTAAGATTATTCCATTCGCGTGTCGCCCTTGGAAAAAAAGAGTATTTGAAAATATCAGTGTGGAATGGAAATTCGCTTAATGTGTGTGTGTGTTTATGGCGAGTTATTCTATTCGAGGACGTTGTTATGTATTTCTTAATAGGCAGTTTAAGTTGATTGTGTATTAACTGATACATGATTTTTAGTCTTGCAAGCTTAGCTCTGTTATGCATGGTTAGGAGTTCTGCCCGTTTCAGTAATGCTGTTGGTGAGTCTGTGATGGAGTGTTTATTATATATGCATCTCAGCGCTTTTCGCTGTACCCCTTCAAGTTTTTTGATCAGTTTGTTAGTAAACGGGAACCAAACGGTGTTGGCGTACTCTAGAACCGGTCTTATGAGTGTTTTATATGCGATTAACTTTGTTTCGGATGGTGCTAGTTTAAGGCGTCTGTTAATGAAGAAGAGCTGTCTTATTGCGGTTGATGTGATATTGTTAACGTGAGAATCCCACCTGAAGTCAGATGTTAGTGTCACACCAAGGTACTTATGCTCATGAACAGATACAAGAGGAATGTTGTTAAGGGTGTACTGGAAGGCTGAGGTATGTTTTTTTCTGGTTATAGATAATAGAACAGACTTTTTTAGATTTATATCCATCTGCCAGTCCTTGCACCACTGGGAAACTGCTGTTATGGCGTTATTTAAAGTTCTATGGTCATCAAGGCAGTTAATTTCCTGGAAAAGAACACAGTCATCTGCAAAAAGTTTGATATTCTGTGAAGCATATGCGGGTAAGTCATTCATAAAGATTAAGAATAATACTGGGGCTAAGACACTTCCTTGGGGTACTCCTGATGTAACGTTAGTTGTCGCGGACCTCTCGTTGTTAATTTCAACAAATTGTGTGCGATTACTAAGGTAGTTTTTGATCCAATCAAGGATAGGGTGTGCTGATGTTCAGACCTCCCCTCAGCCTGACGATGATATTCGCGCCTTCTTTGGGCAGCGGAGGCATCCTTCCACCCCGAATAATCTTCCATCTAGCGCTGCCGCGTTCTCGACGACCCTCGGCGGCCAGGTTGTCATTTGGCTTAGCGCCGGTAAAAATGGTAGCAACTCGCTCAACGGGCGCTGATTTGCATCCGGAGCGTCTGGCAGCAACTGTTTGCCATCCTAGATCCTTGCGAAATTTACCGGGAGTCAGAAACTTCCCTTCCACTTCACATTATATCACTGCAGACACAGGCGACAAAAGCTGGCGCCCCAGCAGCACATCGCCGCACTAAGCCAAGCGCAGCTAGGGTTAGCGTCGCAGCGGCGTGGTCTGGACGGAGAAGGCCAATAAAATCGCAACAAGGCCACCCACCTTCAAGAGTCAGGTGTCTACGAGATCACTACAACTTAACGAGTCCTTTGGCACTAAAATCGTCGAACGGGCTCAAATTAAATCACCGAAGTCATTTTCAGAAGCGGAAGCTGGAACTTCCAGGCCATCGGTGGTACGTCTCAGTCATACATTGCTACTAACCCATAAAATAAGAATGGAACCCAAAGGAGTGCAGCTCTGTACGAATATACGGCACGTTCGCCCGTAGCTTCGTCCAAGACACTCTGCTGACAGAGCGTCATGCGCTGGGTCAATATTAGTTAGTGTGACATCTCCTTGATTTGCAAAGTCAGTGGTCCATAATATGTCTGCCTGAAGTACTTATAATTTTCATCAGAATTTACGCGACGTCATCTATATAGGCGAATAATTCGCTGCAAAAAATTGGCAACTTAGGACAGCTAGGAAAGCGCGTTCGGTCCATTCTTATTTTTTGATGGTCACTCCAAGTGACGTTGTTACCCCTAAATACAGTGATTGTATTATTACCTTCCTACACTGCAGTGGGCAATCTGTCCGTACTAAGCATGACCAGCTCACAACACTTTTCAATGAACTTTCTTTCCACTTTCAAGTCATCATGACTACCGAGTCATGATATGCGTCTGAAAACGAATAATCGGCCTGCCTGGTTACAACACCTGCTTTGTCAACCTTCTTTGGTGCTTGCGTCAGTGGCTACGCAAATTTGACGTCAGGAGATTGGCATAAAAACATATTGGAATAGTTTTACGTTATAGGGCTCTTGCTCGATGACTTTTCCATAGCTACCGAAGATTATGAGGTTTTAGCACTAGAGTGAGGAAAATGCGTGTTTTTCGTTGTATACCGCCCACCAGATGGAAACACCAACACTTTTTTTTCTTTTTTGAAAAAGTTATTCAGCTTTGTGTCAGTGAACGAACTGCGTCTCACTATGGGAGAGGACTTAAAAATCATTTTTTTACGCCATACACCGAAATCTTCTGAATTGCGAATGGTTCTCGAGTCATATCACTGCACTAACGTTATTACTGAGCCTACACGCATCGGCCATCTCACTGATAGTTTGATAGATGTATTTATAAGAAATTGTTCTGAACAATGTACAGATTCAGGTGTGATTGTCACTAGTTTAGGTGACCATTTACTAATATATATGTTCTGCCGTTTTAATCACTGTGTTAAAGATACACATCACGCTGAGACATTTCTCGTGCAAGAAATCAACGGCAATACATTAGGAAAATTTCGCGCGAAAATTGTAACTATAAACTGGAGGTCCCTGCTTGAAGTAACTGATGAAAACAACGCTTACAGTACGTTTAAAGCATTCTGAAGGAAGCATATACTTGCTGTTTTCCGTTTAAACAAGTAAGAAGGTCCACTAAAATACGCAAGCCATGGGTTACGAATGAGTGTCTCGAAACGATTCGCGAGAAAATTTCGTTATATGCTAAATTAGTCCAAACAAAGGACATTAATGATCTCGCAGCATTCAAGAAATGGCGCAATGGTGTAACTAAGCTTTTGAAGAACACAAAACGTGCATACCTTGGACATTCGTTTGATCAAGCAAACGGTCGAAGCGAAACAGTCTTGCGTGAACTTCGCAAGCTTCTAAAAGCAGACCGTGAAGATGAGTTGGAAGCTACTGTGCGTGGCAAGTCGTTAAGGGGCGAGGAGCTAAAAAACAGCTTTAATGACTCAGCATCAAGCATGTAGCATCAAGCAATTATAACAAAAATGCAATTGAGTGATTGGATGTACTACTAAATAAAAATTCAGCCTTTTTTAAACCAACGGTGACGGAAGAGGTTTTCTTAGCTTTGATGTCCCTGAAAAACAGCAAAGCGCGTGACATTGATGGGCTACAGATAAAACCCATTAAATTTGTGCTTGATCTTCTGTCACCTGTCCTCATTCATATATTCAATATTGCTTTGTCTGCTGGAGTCTTTCCCGAAGCAATCCAACATGCCAAAGTTACTGTATTGTTCAAATCGGGGAACAAAAACGCATTTTCAAATTACAGACCAGTTTGAATATTACCTGTAATTTCTGCTGGATTAGAAAAAATTATCTCTAAAGGGCCACATTATATTGCGAGAAACATTCTATCATATCCAAGCAACATTTTGTCGAAAAAGAATGCCGACAGAGTTTGCTTTACTGTCACAAAAGGAATTGAGTCTTAACGGTTCTGAAGATAAGACGATAACAATAGAGTTTATATTGACTATTCCAAAGCATTCCATTCAATTCCATTCATTCCATTCCATTCCATCCCAAACTATTCCATTTAATTTTCTTTGATAAATTACGACATTATGGGTTTCGCTGCACTCCATTAGCACTTATACTGTCATATTTAAGACATAGAAAGCAGAGCCTCTCAATTAAATCTCCCACCAATCAACTCTTCAAAAAAACGTTGCAAGGAGTTCCGCAAGGCAGCGTTCTTGGGCCAACATTGTTGAACATCTACATAAATGACATCATTCAGATAAGCAAAAAAAAAAACACACTTTATATTTATGCCGACGACAGCAGTTTTTCCAGTCAACTAGTCTGGCTTACCTTTCTAATCTGGCAAATGACACCCTGAGTAGTTTAGCTAAATGGAGTAAAATTAGTACGACCACAAAAGCTGCTCTGTTTGATCCACCACACACACACAAAAAAAATTGATCGGAACGTAATGTTAAAAGTTGGTGCGGAGAGGGTAGAGCCTCTAAAAAACAGTAAAGACTGGGAGTAGTTTTTAATCAGCATTTATTGTGGGATGATCACGACGCCCGAGTTTCAACGTCTTTGGCCAGGGTTGGTGGCATACTATGCAAATTCAGGCTTGTTTTAGCCCCTGAAATTAAACATTTAATCTACAACAGCCTTCTTGGTCCTCATATAAATTATTGCATTCTTGTATGGGGAACCACTTCCCAAAAGAATCTTCACAAACTACTAGTCCTGCAAAAAAAAAAGCCGTTCGCAATATCGCGAATGCCTGTTACAATGCTAATACAGCTGCTATAGTTCGCTCCTTTAATGTGATTCCCGTACAACACTCGTACGAAACGAACCTTGTTTTAAAGGGCTAAAACAGTATTCTATACAATAATACAGTTTTCTTAGATTTATGCAAATTAACTTTCCCCACACATGTACCCTACCATATTAGGCAAAAGTATGCTAGGCTGCTGCCATTTCCAAGAAGAAATTATGGATTTACTTCATTAGAATATCGCGTACCGAAGTTGCTAAACACCTTAGGGGATGTTGATATAACCCTAAATGATATTTGTAAGCGAACGTTGACAGCACAACTTTCAGAATACGGTGCATTTCCGTGGAACCGGTGACGCAGACGGTTGAGCAATTTGAATAAAATGATCGTATAACGGTATTTTGCTTATATTTCTGAAATCTGAATGTTGTAACAATGTTTAAAGGACAATGTTTGAAGAAAATGCTATAAATGTACTTATGACTTTTTTTTTATTGGGGAATATGAGCGCACTTCTTTTTTTTTCTTTTCTTTGTCTCTCTCTCATTGACAAAATAACAGGAACTTTTCTGGTATGCGTGTGTGTATATCTATATTATATGTACTCTGAATGTATGTACGAATCTGTGCCTGTTGCCAAGAAAAGGGGCAAGGACCTATTAAAGCTCCTGTTTTGCAGCTTTTTTGTTCTTGCCTTAGAGTTATTTTTCTACTGCAAAAAAGAATGCTGAAATAAAATGAAATAAACGCACGTGCGGGTAAACCTACAACGACAAGAATATTTTCTGCTTTTCACAATTCAAACTGAGGAGGCAAATCCCTGACTTCTTAGGAGTGCTCACATTTCGTAACAATACTGCGATTGCCGTCCAATATACATGGATCAAATACCGGCTTTGTTTAGAAAAGAGAGAATCGTAGTTTTTGAGAGTAGTTCCTGCAAGTGACTAGCTTGCCAGCACATAATGTAGTGTCGAGGAAGAACTAGGCAACGAATCGACACGTTGATTCAAAGTTGTGAAACCGTGTCTCTTTAGATGAGTTGGAGATGCGGTATGTTGCACATTTCTGCGTGTATTACCAGAGTCAATTACTGAATTGTTTTCAATATAGAATAAGTTGCTAAATGCGATATTAGTGACGACCACAATCTTTTGGTGTTATTCGCACATCGTGAGATAATCATGACATCTTTTGTTGCAGCCATGAAAATCCTAGCTTTCACCTTCGTTCTAATACATGGTAAGCAATGGCGTTAAAAACTATTTATGCTGCATACAGACAACACTTAAATTTACGCTTACCACAATTATGTTCTCCATTTCTTTTCAAAACTTCATTACTATGGCACGTGGTATTACTTACTATGAAGGACTGTTCTAAGAAGTGACATACAGCGTGTCCGAACTGCTACGACCAATATTTAAAGATATGCAAATGCAATGTAGCCGGACAGAATGAAAGAAATGTTTTTTTTTTGCCTTCGCTTGGGGATATTAAGGTTAATTTTGCATTGCGCTTAATTACATAATTAGTCTTAGTGAAATGATCAACTTCTCAAATATAATGAGATAAGAAGTGTCAAGGGGAAATTTTAGAGCACGATGAAAAACTCCCGATCCGGCTTTTGTTGCACAATACATGCTACATAAAGTTGTTTTTTGGGAGCGTGAAAGAAGCCCGCGGGTGCACGCAAAATTGCCGCGCGACTGGCCGCTCGAGGCACTTTGTGTGTCAGGACATCACAGAGGCGGCGCGAAGTTGTCTCGATTGTGCGTATAATTTCTATCGGAGGAAAACGGCTTACAAAAACAGGCATCATGAACAGACCGTCAGTTTCCCAAGCTATAGAAGATGTCATTATCAGCACATAACCGGGTGCTTAAACAAGGAATGGGGTTTTCAGCTTCGAAATATGCGTGTGGGTATTAGGAACCGATCTGGGAGCCAAGTGCGCAACTTAGTTGTATTCGGAATTGAAAAGGTTAACGAGGTCCTAAGGAAAATTATGCTTGCAGATGCTGTAAAGGAAAGCTTTCCTGAGTGTATTAGAAGATAGCTAGAGTAACCTGAATAACCACGCTCGTTATATGTCTCTTTCCTTCCAGGTTCCTTGGCCCGGAAGGCAACATCGGCCATCGAAACACTGGCGGATGTCTTATTTTCGCAGGATGCCAACCTGCCCTTGCCAAATCAACATTTCAATATTACGATCACTGGCAACTTTTCAGATAAAGTCTACATGTTCAACTTGACAGATGGACACCTGCATACAGTGGCGAAACAAGACAATCGTAGAAGTGGCAAAACGTGCACCACAATCGGCGATGCCATACACGTAACCTGTCGTGTAGTAACGGCAGGCTGGCGCGCCACCTACGACGGACTCATATACAATGGAACAGATCCACCTGAAGAAGAATCCCCCGAGTCATTCAATGTTACTGTAACAATAGAGCAGTATGAATCCCCTCTCAATCCTGCTGACATTACTGTATCTATCAGCGTGTCAAATCCTCCTTCTGGTAAGTGTAAAGTGCGAGAGTGCGGTAAGATTGCAGATGTCAGTTGAGTCAACGAAACTGTTCTTGAATAGGGCATGATGGATGCATAGATGAATGAATGAATGGATGGATGGATGGATGGATGGATGGATGGATGGATGGATGGATGGATGGATGGATGGATGGATGGATGGATGGATGGATGGATGGATGGATGGATGGACGGATGGATGGATGGATGGATGGATGGATCGATTCACCGTTAAAAGAACCGCAAAATTACAGAAACATCCTACGGGATCGCAGCCGCACGAACCTGCCGTGTTCTTTAGTGGGCTTTAACGGCTCCGAACCCGTTTCGCAATGGAATCTTATTTTGGGGTATAATAAGTAGCTACGTTTAGCGTGACTGATGTGGTGAGTACAGTTATTGTCTTCGATTGCCAGGAGGCACATCGTGTATCTGTTTCGCTCATTCAGCAGCGAAACTTAAATCGAAAATTTTGCTCGGAATGTGCGCGACGACGCCACCGCGTGAAAGAACACGGCCGAGCGCACTCTTGTTTCTGTAAGGGTTTCGGTTGCGCGAGCAGCGGCGGCTCCGTCCTGGGTTGCAACATTTCCCGCCTTTTTCGCTGCTGCAAGGTCCAGCCGTGTAGATTATTGAATTCTCCGGCTCCTGTGAAAGGATTGCAAGGTAAGTTGTAATTAACTTAATTTTTTGCGTTGTGTCAGAAAGTTGTTCATCAGCGAATCACTAATCCACTGCCTGCTCGTGCGCCCTTTCTATATGGCACGCTTCCTTGCCATTGGTCAATTTTGTAGACCTCATGCGAGTACTTTTCTGGCATTCAGCCGTGTGCGCCATTTTTTTTTTTGTATACATGTAACTGGCCGGTGTAAGTTGCTCTATCGCCCCTGAGAATTTAAAATTTGTCGCCGGATCGCCGGTGAGTGCTTGCTTGTGACTTCGTCTAGCCGCTCACAGAAATGATATATGTATTTAGTGTGCCTGTGTGGTCCTGAATTGCATGGTGTGTCGTTGCAAGAGTTTGTATCGGCATCGACTGCGTGCTCATGACTCCTTCGTACACGTCAGAAACGCTCATGAAATTTGACAGAAGCGTTGAAGGCTGCTCACGCGTGGGAATGTGAAAGCATTGTCGTACCTTCGGGGAAATATTTTCGCTTAGGTTCGCATCCGCGTGTCGTCGTGCACGTTGTAAACTCGCACTGCAGTGCTTTTAGTGTTCCCTTGCTTCGCCTTTTGCGGCGTGCTTCCGCGGGCGGCCACGCTGCACAGATGCCCCTGAGCTAGACGCTTCGGAGTACATTCCACTAGACACAGCACCAATAAAATCCGAAGAGCAAATGATGCGCGGGAAGCAGCGATGTGATGTGTGGAATGACGCACGTATTAGGCACACCTCGTTTTATACACTCATTATCTGGCGTCGAGAGTTCATCACAGTAGACACAGCACCCATGAAATCGGAAGAGCAAGTGACACGTGGGAGGCAGTGATGCGACGCGTACAATGACACTCGATAGGCACAACTTTATTTACCATAACCTTGGGGCCACCGTGGCGTTCGGGAAGCGAGTTCCATTCCAACCCCGACCAAAATGTACAAAATTTTCTTTACAATTCGACTAATTGACTTTGTTTACAGAAACCTGCCTGGTAAATTTGATGTCAATTGGAGTGAGTTTGATGTGTTTTCGCTCTTAGGGTTCTCGGCTACATTTGGTACCATCTTTAGGTTCCCACGACAACGCTGGATTTTCACGTAATGGGGCATACAATGCCTTCTTATTAATAACGCGCGAAAGCACGGCCAGAGATGCCACCGCGCCTGACACTGACCCATTGGCGTTAGATTTCGCGCCAGTGCTCAGGACCCTTTCGACTAATGCTGGAAAGACATTCGCAAGTCTCCTGTGGTTATCGTGGCGCGATTTCTTGTTTGGACATCTCACGTGGTTTCCAACGCTGGCGGCAAACGCGGTGCTGCTAAAGACTGCGCTACTTCGACTAAAACACCACTCGTAGCAGCGTGCCAGCGGGCACGGATCAGATATCTTGCTGATATGTTTTTCCTTGTTTGTCTTGACATTTGTTGTTCTTTTTCACACATATGCCTGCGGGTGTCGTTGCGCACAAGATTATGCTTAAGAAAGGAGGGATCAAGCGGCACGGTACGCATGCTCCTTATAAGGAGGACGGTTGATTTTCGCGACGGGACGGGCGAGCTGTCACAAAGAAAGAAGGCGAGGAAGTGGTGTGGGGAACACACACTGAGCGTTTCAAAGAGCTGGCTGGCTTGCTTTGGAACGAGAGAAGCGTGCATTGGATCGTGGCCTAATGGTTAGTGCACCGATCTACTGTGCTCGACGGCCGAGGTTCGATTCTACCGTCGGTCACCCATTACTGAGGCGAAAGGTTTAAAAGTTCGAGCTTATGTTAAAGTCGAACACACGACGATTGGTGTTAAGGCGAAGCTAATTAAGGCATTGTTAATCATTACTGAAGTAATAAATTTGAACCCACGACCATTGGTGCTGATTATGACTGAGGTAATTAGGGCCCAACTAATTAAGGTTGCGCCATTCAACGCACTGAAACCCACGATCTTTGGTGGAGAAAAGAAGGTAACCACGGATGAAGTAATTTAATTAACGGCTCTTGAGCGCGCAGGCTTTCACCCTCTTTAGACTATGCTGAAGTGAGCGCGAAGATTTTTTTTTCAGTGGTGCTGTATACAGAGGCTTCATCCAGACGGAGGCGAAATGCAGCTTGGTAGGCTAGTAGTGCTTTTGCGCTAAAATAAGCAGGGAAGCTAACTACGTTCTTGATTAGCGTCGTTCCTTGATACTCGCACCTCTTTCTGTAAAACTACTAGCATATTCGACAAAGCAGAACCGAACATAAAATGTTCCTGACCAGTGTGGCTCCCTCTAGTCTATTCAAAGTACTGCAGCTATATTTATTTAGAATGAGTATTTATACTACAGTACCGTGTCCTTACGAACTAACTTTCATGACTTAAATATAAGACACAACATTTCTAAGTTATTTCTTTTTTTTAATTTCAATTTCTACGGCTCTTAACTCTACAATTTCACCTGTACATCGCCACTGCACCATTGCGCATCCATCATAAAAACATGTATATCAGCCACCCCCACGTACTTCTTCGTGCCTGAAGTGCTTCTTTCAGACGACAAGGGACTGGAGTAAACTTCCCGATCAAACTGTGTATCATTTAAAGGTCACTATATATTATTTTTATCGAACAGGAACCCACCCTTCCTATAATAACGTGACGGGAGTGTCCGAGGAAATACTAAATTATTCGAACAAAGCAAATACTGTGCAAATACACAGAGCTGTTATGCCCTGCCATTTTTCAGGTTAACCATAAAAAAACAGGTAATGATGCTCTGAAAAAAGCATGTGAGACTAACCAGTACATTTTGCAAGTTGTATCCGCAAATTACAGGCATGTGCATTAGTGTTCTCAATCCCCCTTTTGTTATTGCACAGATAGCGTTGCCTGTAAATAATACTCAAGAAAAAGAGGACATGACCAATTTATTGCGCTAGTGTCTTCAGGGTTTTGTTTTATAGTACCTGATTTTGACTTCTCCATCAGCAAGACAACATGCCGTCTTTTATTTCTGTATCGTAATACATTGAAGATATCACTTCTTGGCTGACATGTGGCAGTTTCAAGCTCATAAGTTATCGTAATCAGATTATTTCGTGCATATATAAGAAGAGTTTTCAGTTGATTCATCACTGATTATGCTTGTTAAGAATGCTGGTACACAAATAGTTACACAAGCTGTTCACACATGGATACTATCATGGCTACACATATTTCTGTTGCAGTGTGGAATAACCTAGTATGAGTGCCAAGATTTTCATAGATGATTCTGTGAGCCTGCTGAGATCCGCGTGTATATTAACAAGTTATGATTGTGGTAGAGACTCGATTACGTGCCAGGTTTAGTAGGTGATGCGGAATAAACCTGGGAATATGAGTTAGTTGTGACAATTGTTCTTTGCATGGGTGTTTTTAATTGAATTGGGTGTCTGCCTATCGCATATTAATTCCAGATACCTCGTTGGCATCTGCGAAGAAGGCATACGCCAGCAAATGAATAGAAACAGAAGAGCACGCTCAAATGCTCTGGCGGCTTGTACAGAGATTGCGATATTCAAGAAGAAATATAGCCCTGTGAGTCTTCTTATGATTGATTGGTTAACCTCAGTTACTGACTTACATTTCTGACGTAGTAGTTCTGCGGAAACCCGCAAGGTGGAGAGAAGTAATTAATAAAGAGAAAATCAGACATTCACCCATTCGTAGCAATCGCTACAAAGGAAACCCATACGGTTTCCTCGAAAGAAAAGCCTCACAGTGGAACAAAATTCGTCCTGGTCTGGGACTCGAACCCGGGAATAGCTCAGATGGTAGAGCGGCTGCCCCGGAAAGGCGGTGGTCCCAGGTTCGAGTCCCAGACCAGGACGAATTTCTCTTCATCTCTGAGGCTTTTCTTTCGAGGAACCCGTATGGATTTCCATTGTGGGATTTGCTAAGAACGGGTGGATGTCTGATTTTCTCTTCATTAATTACTTCTCTCCACCTTGCGGGTTTCTGAAGAACTACTACGTCAAACACTTGCCTTTGCTTCGTGTGTTGTCGAAAAATTCGACTTCGTCCTGCCATCTGCTAGCCGTCTGGTTAGCTCAGATGGTAGAGCGGTTGCCCCGGAAAGGCGGTGGTCCCGGGTTCGAGTCCCGGACCAGGACGAATTTTTCTTCAAATCCGAGGCTTTTCTTTCGAAGAACTCGTATGGGTTTTCCATTGTAGCAATTGCTACGAACGGGTGGATATCTGATTTTTTGTTTATGAATGACTTACATTTCGTGCTTTTCATTTTCAGCTCCTCTGATGACCGAAGATACATGGCCTTCAGTTAGAGTAAAACTGAAAATTGCCCATCTTGCGTTCTTTTCCAAAGACGCCGCTGAGCACTCATGTAACATTTACGGAGCATCAATTATGACTGCATGAAAAAAAACGTTGGGTGGTATTGGAAAGAAAGGAGGAAAACTCATTATAAAACTGGAGCTCCTGATACCCATACAAAAGTAAAAAAACGTGGCTTTATTCATTATCATGGTTAACATATTTAACTGCGGCATTATTCCATGACATAAAAGGCGCCTATGTTAATATAGCACGCTATGCCACTCTATATTCTCTGACTGAATCCGGAATCGGTGGCCGCACTTTTCAGTGGCTGTGCAGTTATTTGACCGACAGGCATTTCTTTGTGATGACCGAGGATGGCGCCACGACTCAACACCGAACGTTCCGTGGAGTACCAAAAGGCGGAGTATTGAGCCCGACGCTATTCAACCTAGTGCTCCTTGGCCTAGTCAGATGCTTAACCAACTCAGTTCTAGTATCAATATATGCCGATGACATCTGCATTTGCGCGTCTGCTGTACAATGACTGCAGGTACGAGCACGGCTCCAAAAGGCAGCTACGGTAACATCACAGTACTTGCGAAAACAGAACTTAGAGCTGTCTTCAGAGAAATACTGCCTTGTTACATTCACTCTGAAGACAATGAAGCGTTACTCTGTAAGTGTCCATTGGCAAGCAGTTGCACCTGCGCGGAAACGCCGCTTCTTTGGGGTAATTATCGACTGCGATCTATCATGGAGCACACACGTTTCATACATGAAGAAGAGGTTAATGACAATACTACAGCTCCTCAAATTTCTCGGCGGAAAGTCATGGGGCACATCGGTGCGGTCAATGTTGCAGCTTTATAACGCCTTGTTCCTCGGTTACGCAAGATACAGCCTTCCTGTGCTTGATAACACCTGCAAATCAAGCCTGCGTGTACTCCAAGGACTACAAGCTCAAGCACTAAGGACATGTCTCGGTCTTCCGAGGTGTGCGCCTACAGCGGCAAGGATTGTCATAGCTCGAGCTCACCAAATATCAACGTACTTGCCTGCAGCAAGACCATCCTCACCTTTATGGTGCCTGCACAGACCTGAAATAGGTCTCACCATTCCAGGAATCATGAAGAAAGCCAACATGCCATCGTTTGCCCTGAAGCAGGCCACATTAGAACATTTACATGAGGTGCAGAGTGGCCGCGTACACGTTTACACCGATGGCTCAGTCACATCTGCAAATTCAGCTGCCGCTGTCGTGATACCAACAAGATCAGTCGAAATAAAGCTAAAAACGCCACATGTATTATCAACGTCAGCTGCTGAACTGGTAGCCCTGCATGCAGCTCTTCATTTCATTACGGAGGAACCATCCCATGCATGGTCAGTCTTCTGTGATTCCAAGGCAGCCCTACAGAGTGTACTCTAAGCACTGTACCATGGATCACATGATCAGCTCGTCGCAGAAATCAGAGAAGTCCACCATCGCATAGTTCACGAAGGACACGATATAGTAAATCAGTGGTTGCCTAGTCACTGCGGAATACATGTGAATGATCGAGCAGACACAGCTGCCCGATCTGCCAATACGGCGTCAACTGCGTTGCCATTCCTCTTTCGAGAGCCGATGCAGCGAAAAACCTTTCTGCACTTGCACGTGACGTGACATTAGCTCAATGGAATTCATCTGATTTCACAAGTGCACGCCTTCATACCCTGGACCCTAATTTACAGCTCCGTATTCCTCCCGAGCTTCCCCGACGTGACTGCACCCTTCTAGTCCGTCTATGGCTTGGAGTAGCATTTTCAAATGCGCACTCTTTCCTTATCGGAAGGACCAACAGACCACTTTGTGACTTCTCCGGGTGCAATGAAACACTCGCTCAGCTTCTTTGTCAGTGCTCAGGTTTCAACCCGCAAAGAGCAGTCCTCTCAGCCAACCTAGACAATCTGGACAAGGGCGCAATGAGAGAAAACAAGATTCTTGGTAACTGGCCTACGCGAAAATCCGCGCGATCCGCTATGCAGGCGCTCCTGCTATACTTAAAACACATGGGACTTTCTGAGAAATTGTGACTGTACGCTGTGTGACGTGGGATTGTACGGTTACACTGTGCAAGACTAGGAATGCCTTTGCGGGCTGCGTGACAGTATCCACAGAAACGGTTCGTGTGTACGTGCGTGTGTGTGTTTAGTTTTTTTATCCTTGTCTTTCTCACCTATCGCATCTCCTTGCCCCTCCCCCAGTACAGGGTAGCCAACCGGAGATAATATCTGGGTAACCTGCCTGTCTTTCCTTTTCCTTTCTCTCTCTCTCTTTTCGAATGAACTCGTGACTTTATGAGTTCCAGTTTAATTAAACTACCTAACAGATGGCTACAACACTGCGGAATCCTGCAGAGGACAAAAGAAAGGAGTTACACACACGAGCACCTGTAGTAATCGCTGGTGTTGGGACTGATTTCCTTCCGTGTATTTATGTTACAATACTTTATGATATTTTTAGTATTCATCGAAGCTGCCGTGCAGCACAGCAACCATACAACTCCATTACGGTGTCATTACGTTCCCGCTGTTTCACGCGTGAGGTCCCTCATGCGCCAATTACTGTGAGGACCCTGAACACGCACGTTACAGTTGTACAACCGTTTACCCATGGTACGGCAAATATTTATTTATTTATTTATTTAACATACCGTCGGGGCCAAAGGCAATAGAGAGGGCAGTGGGTTACATGTAAATTAATATATATATATTGTTACGTGTAGAAAGACAAAGACAAAAGAGGCTATTTACAGACTATTTACACCAGACTGGAGCCAGAGCACCAGCACTCGCGCCAAGGGCACAGACCCACTTCGTCATCGTTCTCATGGCTCGAAGAAGAAGAAGACGCCGTTCGAAACGGCTGCGCTCACATCGGGCTACGCATGTTTGGTTTTTCGGGCGGACCACCTTCTGGGACCGGCCCGAAACGATCACCACCATCTCCAAGAAGTAGTGCGGCGCCTGTGGAGACCAACTGCAGGTCAGTCGGACCATATTTCGGCATCTTACGGCCGATTTTCCACCTTCAGAACGTGGCGAGCTACCTTCAGTTAAAGAGCGGCGCCGGCGGGCGCGCGCGCATTTGAACATGGCGGCCTTAAGAACTCCGGCTGCGACATCGAACCCGCGACTTATTACAACGTCGGGCCTTGAAGAACAGATGGATTTCACTGCATCTCAGGTGGGTGATGCAACACCGCACCACGAATGCAATGAGGCAGCCACGATCAACAACAACATGCAAAGCGCTACCGTGGTCAACGAAACGACCGCAGAAGCCGGATGGGAGCGCGTTCTTTCCCTGAAGGAAAAGAAAAATCTCGCTCAGCAGCGCCGCTCCGCGCAAGGAAGCGCACTGCCATCAGGTCCGACTACCAACTCGTCTAAACCCATGGCGCATCGCGGGCACCCACGACTCAAGCGTCTTCCGCCGCTACCGAAGAGTGACCTGAAGGTGGTCATCAGACCACACCAAGTGCTACCACTCAAGAATGTTACCAGTCAGGCACTGGCAAGAGCCGTCATGGAGGCGTGCGAGGACAGAACCATTGACAACGATTTTATTCTAAGAATCAAGTCAGGCTCGAACATTGCAGTGATATCCACCCCGAATCGGGATACGGCCAAGGTCATGCAAGCCATCAAATCCTTGAACATCAACGGACGACAACACCCGGTCAATGCGTACGTTACGGCAGGAGAAGACACGACGCGGGGAGTAATCCACGGGATAGAAGCACACACCCCTTCTGACGTGCTGCGATCGAACCTACGTATCCGAACGCAGGGACTGGAGTTGATCGACGCAAGAATGATGGGCGACTCACAAAGCGCCTTGCTCACCTTCTACGGCAGCCGAGTGCCAAGGTGTGTTTATTACTTCGGGGGAGAGAAACTCTGCACACCCTACCGAAATGCGGTACAATTCTGCCGTACCTGTGGCACCGTGGGACACCGCACCGACGTATGTCCACAGCCCGACGCGCAGGTGTGCCACTCGTGCGGGGTGCGGGAGCCTGCCGATGGACACACGTGCACCCCCAAATGCGCCATTTGTGGGAGTGATCATCCAACGGGTGACCGCCGATGTCCCAAAAGACTAAAGCCAGTCAGGCAGATATCAAGACCACGGCCAAAGAAACCAACGAAGACCCAGCTACGGTGGTTCGCCACCGAAGACGAGGACTCCGAGCTGGAGTTCCTTCCGGCCATGGATCGTCGCAGCCGCTCCAGAACCCGCTCGCCGTCGAGGAGCCGATCTTGTTCCGGGCAGCCGGGCCAGAGGAGACGTTCGGCATCCCGACCCAAGGTGCCTCAGCAGCAAGATCAGCCGAAAAAGAAAGAGGCCCCAAGAAGCAAGTCACCAGGGATCCTACTGGCATGCAGCACCCCACAAAATAATCAGGTGAGCTGGGCGCAAGTCGCATCTCCCACTGCCAATCCTAAGAATACACCTACACCAATCACACAAAACCCAGAGTACAAGAAAATAGTAGAAGAAAACAAAATACTTCGAAACAGTTTAGCCGAGCTACGAGCCGAGTTTGAAGCTTTTAAGCGCATGGCAAACAACAGCACATCACAGCAACCGACACCAATTGCAGACCACACTTCCAAATCACCACCGCAGACATCACTCCAACAAAGTACCGCCTCCAGCGCTCATTCGTTAACGCTGGAACAGTTAGCCCAAAACATGCAACTAATGTTTGCAGAGCTACACAAACTCAAACGAATGGTAGAGGATGTGCAAACAAAAGCCGCGGCTGTCCCCCGAAAGAGGGTCAGTCAAAGTCCGGGAGCTCCTACCAGGACACCGAAAGCTATAGAGCACACTGATAGCGACAGTAATATCCATGGATAATATGGCAAACAACACAAAGACCGGACACATTGAAATCTGGCAATGGAATTGCTGCACGCTACGGACTAAATTGGCTCATTTCACGCACTACATAGAATCGGCGCCAATCCCTCCCGACGTTATCTGTATTCAGGAAATAGGGAAACAAAATCCAAAACTCAAAGGGTACGAGCTTTATGCTCACCCTGACTACCCTCAAGTAGCCACCTTTGCCAAGAAGGATGTCACGATTAGCGTAAATTATTCTTTTCGGGAACCTATTCAGCACCAGATAATCACGATTTGGCCGCAGAAAAGGGGCAAACCTAAAACAATTATTGTCAACGTTTACAGTTCTCCCAGAGAAAAACAGGCGGATTTTGAAAACGTGGTGGCCACCGCGGTGCGACTCACTCAAGGTAGGGACAAATTAATATTGTTAGGCGACTTTAACGCACAACACTCAAACTGGGGCTACAATAGAGACAATCCCAAGGGCATATTGTTAGCAGACGTTGTAGAGCGCTACGGACTTTTCCAGCTAACTCAACCAGATCTCCCAACGCGAATCGGGAACAGCGTGTCCCACGACACTTCCCTCGACCTCACGTTCACCAACAACGACAGTGAGACGCGATGGACGAACCTAGGTGAAAACCTAGGAAGCGATCACTATATCTTAAGCATATCGGTTAATGCAGCCAGGATTCGAAGAGCTATTGGCAAGGCAAGGCTATCCGACTGGACCAAATTTCGGGAAAAACAGGAAACAATCGGCAGCATAACAGACGTAGGAGAATGGGCCGAGCGGATCCGAGTTATTCACTCTAGGGTCACAAAAACAATTGAAACGACAACGGAGGCTCCAGCCGTGGATCGTCACCTCTTGCATCTCTGGGAAGCCCGGAGAGGCCTCACAAAAAGGTGGAAAAGGCAGAAGCTTAATCGCAAACTGCGGACACGGATAGCTCAGCTAGCGCAGGAAGCTAACGAATACGCACAAAAGTTAAGCGACAGCAATTGGCGTCAGTTCAGTGACTCGCTTCGGGGCACGTTGACTACAAAGAAAACATGGCGCATTCTTCGAAGTATGATTGACCCGGGAGGAACAAAAACAGTCGCCAATCGCACACTCAAGCTACTTGAAAACGAGTTTGAAGGTCGGGAAGCTGACATGATAGACAAAATTAAAGAGATATACGTAGGAACTGTACCGACCGGGCAATCCACCAAACCCGTTTACGAAGGTCAGGACCAACCGGAACTGGACGCCCCCATAACCTTTGAAGAGGTTTACGCAGCGGCACACTCCTTCAAGAAAAACACGACCCCAGGGGTAGATCAGGTCACGAACGCAATGATTCGCAATCTAAGTGATGACACGCTAAAGAGCTTGACCAAATTCTTTAACGACACGGTCTGGACAGAGGACGGCGTCCTTCCAAAAGAATGGAAGGAAGCAAAAATTATTCTTATTCCAAAACCAGGTAAGCCTCGTAACATCAACAACCTTCGACCCATCTCCCTAACGTCGTGCGCGGGGAAACTCTTTGAAAAGGTTGTGCAGGTCCGGCTCTCGAACCACATAGAGCTAAACAACATGTTCCCCTCCAATATGTTCGGTTTCCGACCCCACGTGTCAGCGCAGGACGTTTTTCTACTACTAAAACACGAGGTCCTGCACCCCAACAGAGGGTCGGAAGATAAATTTGTATTGGCATTGGACATCAAAAAGGCCTTCGACAGCATCTCCCACCACGCTATTCTGGAGGGACTGGAAGCGGTGAACCGCGGAACGCGAATTTATAACTACGTGCGCTCGTTCCTCAGCCACCGCACGGCCACAATCGGATTAGGCTCCACGAGGTCCGACACCTTCAACTGTCCCGACAGAGGTACCCCTCAGGGAGCTATACTCTCTCCACTGCTTTTCAATGTAGGGATGAGAAAGCTAGCCCTGGAGCTAGATAAACACCCGAATCTCGGTTGTGCGATATATGCCGATGATATTACGTTCTGGGCTCACCAGGGGTCCTACGGGGACAAGCAAGAAACCCTTCAAAAGGCCATAGACGCAGTCGTGGAATACGCGAGGGTGGCGGACATGGTATGCGCACCCGAAAAATCGGAATTCATTCGGGTGCGTGCGAAATACGCAAGAAAGAAGGACTGGGTGCCGCTCACTCTGACTCTCGACGGGGCGCCAATTCGTGAAGTGGAGACACTCCGAATATTGGGGATGTGGATACAGCAGAATGCTCGAACATCTCACACCCTACAAAAACTAAAGGCGGTCACAGGAAACGTGGCCAGAATGATACGGAGAGTGGCAAAAAGCAGAGACAGCCTAACTGAGGGAGAGACCATCAGCCTGGTTCACGCATTTGTAATTAGCCGACTCACATACGCCCTTCCATATCAGGCCTTGACAAACCAAGAGAATAAACAGGCAAACGCAATAATAAGAAAAGCCTTCAAAGCCGCCCTTGGTCTTCCCGAATGCGCTAGCACAGAGAGATTCGAGGGACTGGGCCTGCACAATACTTTTGACGAGTACGCAGTCGCGACGTTATATGCCCAGAAAGAACGACTTTGTTCTTCAACTCAGTGCAGGGAAGTATTGGCGAGGTTAGGCTTTCCCCTGAGACCCCAGTATTGCGGAGAGGAAACGGCACAGATAGACCGCAATGTTCGATCGCACATCGCGGTGGCCCCAATTCCCAAAAACATGCACCCCAAGTACCATCCTGGACGACGCAGAGCAAGGGCAAAGACCCTTCACAAACGTTTCGGCATGGGACCGGGGGTGTATTATACGGATGCCAGTCGAGCCAGCTCAGACACTTTCACCATAGTTTCTACATGCAACAACAACATAACGACGGCATCCTTCAAAACCGCCTCGGCATGCGTGGCAGAGGCTGCAGCCATCGCCTTGGCCATTCAGGACGCCGAGCGCCAAACCAATTCGGCTGTCATATTATCCGACTCACAAGCGGCTTGCCGCCTGTTTTTGCAAGGAACGGCACCCAAATCAGTAATCAAAATTTTAGGCACTCAACTGGAGGGGCACCACACTATCGTCTGGTGTCCGGCACACGAGCGACTGGCAGGAAACGCTAGGGCAGACCGTATTGCTCGAGGTTTGAACGTCCGAGCAACGGCATGGCCTAGCGATGACCTTCCACCGAATTCTCGTGACATCCTCCTACAGCAAAGGCAGGAGCGGAGACGTTTTGGACATCCTCACTCCGATTTAAACAGCCAACAGGAGAGGGACTGGCGTCGTATTCAGACGAATACATACCCCAACCTGCACCACCTACACGGAATACACCCCACGAGGTTCACTGACGAGTGCCCGTGGTGCACAGACACACCCACACTAAAACACATCACATGGGAGTGTCCCAGGAGGCCTACGCACATAGACAGTCCCATATTACACGAACATCCATTAATGAGGAATAGGCAGTGGGAGGCATGGCTTGCGGACGAGGGTCGGAGAGCCAGTTGGCTCTTCTGGACCAAGCCCAGCGAGCCGCTCGTGCCAGTGGGGCCCTGGAATAGGGGCTCCAACCATCGTGCCTTGTTTTATTTATATTAATAAAGTTTTACTCTCTCTCTCTCTCTCATGGCGGCTCGTCTCTCGGGTATCTACCGATAATATCGTAATACTACGCCCGGCGGCAAAAGCGCCGTCACGGTGCTGTTAAATATCCAAGGCACGTGGAGAGTTGTAGGGCTTGAGTCGGGCGACGTGGACAATGTCACTGGTGGTCACAGCAGAGGACGTAGTGGGCGTGGCGAGAACGATTTCGTAGGTGACATCTGTCACTTGGCGAAGCACGCGATATGGGCCCGTGTAGCAGGAAAGCAGTATTTCACAAAGGCCAACTTTACGCGTTGGTGACCAAAGCAGCACGAGGGTGCCGGGGACAAAATTGACATCATGGTGACGGAGGTCGTAGCGCTGCTTTTGTTTGTCTTGAGAGGCTTGTAGATGAGCGCGCGCAAGTTGGCGAGCATGGTCAGCATGGGCTATAGCATCACGGGCATAAGCGCTAGTTGATGCTGTGGTGGATGGAAGCACAGTGTCCAGTGGTAGCATCGGTTCACGGCCATACAAGAGGTAAAAAGGAGAAAAGCCAGCAGTGTCGAGACGGGAAGAGTTATACGCAAAGGTGATGTAAGGTAGAGCCTGGTCCTAGTCATGGTGGTCGTCTGAAACGTATTTGGATAGCATGTCTGTAAGGCTGCGTTTCAAACGCTCAGTGAGGCCGTTCGTTTGAGGGTGGTAGGAGGTGGTAAACTTATGCTGTATTGAGCAGGCACGCATGATGTCGTCAATGACTTTGGCTAAGAACGTACGGCCATGGTCTGTCAGCAATTGACGCGGAGCACGATGAATCAAAATGATATCATGCAGGAGGAAGTCCGCAACATCAGTTGCGCAACTGGTCGGAAGAGCGTGGGTTACGGCATAGCGGGTCGCGTAGTCCGCCGCGACTGCAACCCACTTTTCCTGATGTAGATTCAGGAAATGGGCCGAGAAGGTCTAAGCCGACACGATGGAAGGGCCTGGCAGGGGTGTCGAGCGGCTGCAGGTAACCAGCGGGGAGCTGGGAAGGCTTCTTGCGTCGTTGGCAAAGTTCACAGGTGGCGGCGCAACGTCGTACGGAACGGACAAGGCCCGGCCAGAAAAAACGGTGACGTACACGGTCATAGGTTCGAGATACGCCGAGGTGTCCTGCCGTTGGTGCGTCGTGGAGCTCTTCTAAAACGATTGAGCGGAGGTGTTTAGGTATGACAAGTAGGAACTCAGAGCCGTCCGGATGAAGGTTACGACGGTACACAGTACCGTCGCGGAGGGCGAAGAGGCGTAGTGTGGCGTCGGCCGGAGAGTGTTCAAAGCGGTCCATGAGTGCTCCGATGTAGGCGTCACGACGTTGCTCGTCCGCGAAATGAAGCAGCTGCGACACAGAGAATACGCAAGCAGCACTGGTAATATTGGAGGAGGCAGGGTCGTCAGCAGGGTAACGCGACAAGCTGTCAGCGACTTGGTGCAGGCGGCCAGACTTGTACACTACGGAATACGAAAATTCTTGTAGCCTCAAAGCCTATCGACCAAGCCGGCCTGTAGGATCTCTTAGCGATGAGAGCCAGCAGAGAGGATGATGGTCGGTGACTACGGAGAAAGCGCGACCGTAAAGGTAAGGACGGAACTTCGCTACCGCCCAGACTACAGCAAGGCATTCTCGTTCCGTAATGGAATAGTTGCGCTCCGGTGGTGTGAGGAGGCGGTTCGCATAAGCAATAACGCGATCCTGGCCATGCTGACGCTGGGCTAAGACGGCACCTACGCCATGACCGCTGGCATCTGTACGCAATTCTGTAGGGGCATCAGGGTCGAAGTGGGCGAGAATGGGTGGTGAGGAGAGAAGAGTAACGAGACGAGAGAAGGCGGCGGCTTCTGCAGTACCCCACGAGAATTGTACGCCTTTCTTCAAAAGATTAGTGAGGGGTCTTGCAATTGCCGCAAAATCTTGAATAAAACGACGAAAGTACGAGCATAGCCCTACAAAACTTCGAACGTCGGCGGCTGTCTTCGGAACCGGAAAGTCTCGGACAGCACGAGTTTTGTCGGGATCAGGCTGTACTCCGGAAGCGTCAACGAGGTGGCCCAGAACAGTAATTTGGCGGCGGCCCAAACGACATTTGGATGAGTTAAGTTGCAGCTTCGCCTTTCGAAATACATCAAGTATATCTCTGAGACGCTCAAGGTGAATGTCGAACGTGGGTGAGAAGACGATGACGTCGTCGAGGTAGCAGAGACATGTGGACCGTTAGAAACCTCGGAGCAAGGAGTCCATCAAACGTTCGAAGGTGGCAGGGGCATTGCATAATCCAAACGGCATTACTTTAAATTGGTATAGGCCATCAGGTGTGATGAACGCGGTTTTTTCTCTGTCCATATCGTCAACAGCAATCTGCCAGTATCCAGAGCGAAGATCAATAGAAGAGAAATAGCTGGAACCGTGGAGGCAGTCAAGGGCGTCGTCTATACGTGGGAGCGGGTAGACATCCTTCTTAGTAATGTTGTTCATATGACGGTAGTCTACACAGAAGCGCAACGTGCCATCCTTCTTCTTAACCAACACTACAGGTGACGCCCAGGGACTCGAAGAAGGTTCAATGATGTTTTTGTCTAGCATTTTGTTCACTTCGCTTTGAATGACTTGGCGTTCCGACGCAGAAACTCGGTACGGTCGTCGGTGAATAGGAGTAGCATCGCCCGTAAGTATCCGATGCTTGACCGCGAGCGTCTGGCCTAAATGGCTATTGTCGAAGTCGAAAATATCTCTGTAGGCGGATAATACTTGATAAAGGTCTTCAGCCTGCACAGAAGACAGGTCCGTCGCAACCATTTTCTGTATCTTGGGATCGGCGGCCGAGGCTGGCACGAGAGGCCTGCTAAGCTCGCAAGAAGAATGGGTTGATAAAGTTGACACCTGATGGTCGCCGAGACAGTCAACATTGGCAAGGGAAATACCTTGTGGCAGAATTTGCTTCGCCAATCCAAAGTTAAACATAGGCATGAAAGTGCCGTTCGCAGTAATAGCAAGTATACTGTGAGGCACGGTAACGTCGTACTGTAGTGGAATGCCGCGCAGAGTAGTGACGAGGTACTCGCCATCAGGGACTGGTGGGGAAGACAAAAGTTCAATATAGGCTATTGATTTTGGCGGCAGGCAAATAAAGCCAGTGGGGCGTAGGCGGCACTGGGGTGCGTCAGAAGGTTCTGCGAGAATCGGTAACTCAAGGCGAAGGGTACTGGCAGAGCAGTCAATAAGAGCAGAATGCGCGGAGATAAAATCGAGGCCGAGAATGAGGTCGTGGGGGCAATGAGCAATCACGGTGAAGAGGACAGGAGTGTGGCGGCCGGCGATGCTCACACGTGCCGTACGCATGCCGATGATAGGCACAGTACCGCCATCCGCAACGCGGATGACGCGTGCCGACGCTGGGGTGAGGAGCTTGTTCAGTCGTCGTCGGAAGGCAGCACTCATAATAGAAATATGTGTCCCTGTATCGATGAGTGCTGTGACAGGATATCCATCAACGTCAACGTCAAGAAGGTTTTGTTCGTTGGTAACGTGAGCAGAGGATTTGAGGGCAGGGTCGACAACGCAGCTTCACCTCCAGAAGCTGCAGTGCCTAGTTTTCCGGTTGGGCCCGGGAGGTGATAGGCGGCGAAGAGAAGCGGCGCGGTACGGGCGAACGGGACTGACGGCGTCGAGGTGAGGGCAAGCGGTTGTAGCGAAGGTTCGGAGCAGGAGCATCAGCGGCAGTGGGTTCACGGCGGGTGGCATAGGGAACAGAAGGTCCAAAGGGGCGGGAGTAAGTGGCGGCGTATGTCCGAGCAGGCGGAGGCCATCGGCTTCGGCAGTGACGAGCGACGTGGCCGATGCGACAGCAGTGAAAGCAGATTGGTCTGTCATCAGGGGTACGCCAATCGGACGGGTTGCGGCGAGATGTGGCGGAAAAGCACTGTCGGGGACGAGGGGGGCCGGTAGAGAACTGGGGAACGATGGGTTGAGATGTTGAACACACGGAGTTCAGACCCATGTTCTCAAATTCTTGTCGGACTACGGCCTGAATCATGGCAATCGTGGTTGCTTGCAGATCGGGAGGCGTCGTGGAGAAAGCTGGCGAACAGGTGGCTTCGAGCTCGCGGCGAACAATACGGGTAACGTCGTCGCAGGTGGTGGACTGACGCGATCGACCATCACATGTCGACGTAGCAGTGGTGTTGGGTAGCCGCGTGATGTGGTGTGTGATACGACGTCTCTTGACTTGTTCAAGGCGACGGCATTCTTTAATGATGGCATCGATTGTCGAGACATTGCCGAAAGCAAGCAAATTGAAAGCGTTGTCGGCGATGCCTTTTAGGACATGTGACATTTTGTCTGATTTAGACATAGCATCGTCAGCTTTGCGGCATAAAGCCAAGGCGGCGAAGATGTAGGAAACGTACGGCTCTGTACGGCTGAACGCGAGACGCAAGAGCCTTTCTCGCGGCAACCTTGCGGCCAATGGGTTCGCCGAACAGTTCCCGTAGCTTTTCTTTGAAAGAGTCCCAACTGCTGATCTCGTCGTCATGCGTCTGGTACCACACCCACGGGGTGCCGCCAAGATAAAAGATGTCATTGGCAAATATAATGGTTGGGTCCCACCTATTATTAGCGCTGGCATGTTGATATAACTTGAGCCATTCGTCAGCGTCCTGTCCCTCCAGGCCAGAGAACACACCAGGGTCGCGATGTTGGGCAACCGTGACGACGGGAGCAGTCGGACCAGCCGAAGCCGTTGCAGAGGCGGGCTCGTCCCCGGGAAGCATGGTGAAAGCTCGACGTACCGACCACTCCGGAGTTCCGTGGCGAGGACGGGGATCGCTGACCTCCACCAGAGTGTTACGTGTAGAAAGACACAGACAAAAGAGGCTATTTACAGACTATTAACACTAGACTGGAGCCAGAGCGCCAGGCCGACATTCACTCGCGCCAAGGGCACAGACCCACTTCGTCGTCGTTCTCACGGCGGCTCATCTCTCGGGTATCTACCGATAATATCGTAATAATATTGTTACGGACGAGGCGTGTTTATTTACGGAGGATGGATGAGATGGTTCAGTCTAGGAAAAACAGTCCAAAACTAGTTTCGTTCTGCGCTCTGCAACAAAGATCCGCCGTCTTCTTCTTCCTTTTGCCGTAACCAAGGTGTTACGTTCCCATTTTCGCAGACGAAGCCCATCATGGGAGTTAGGGCTGACTGACACTGTGATATCGCCTGTGGCGCATAACGTGCCCAAGTTGAGTAGCGCTAGAGCGGCATCCTGGTGACCTTACACGGGCGACCACTGACGTTAAATCACTAACGTGGTCAATGACTATGAAGAGGCCAGTATACTGAGCCAAGAAATTTTGGCCTAACCCGCGTCTGTGCTGAGGCGTCCACAGCCACACCATGTCACCTTTTTTGAATGAAACCAAGTCGTGGCGGCGGTCATACTACACTTTGGAGCGAACTTGTGATGCCAATGTACGCAGACGAGCAATTTGTCGGCCTTCTTCAGCACTCTAGAAATTTTCGACAACGGAGTCCTCTGTATGGAGCGTAAAAGGGCAAATGGTATCTAGATTGCTGCGCAGTGCCCGAGCGTAGAGCAGGTAGAAAGGTATGAAATGCATGGTTTCGTGCTTCACTGTATGTAGGCGTAGGTGATAAACGGTAAGATGACATTCCAGTTCTTTTGATTGGATGATACATACCTAGCCAGCACGTTGGTCAAGGTGCGGTTGGTACGTTCAGCAAGCTGATTTGTCCGGGGATGATATGATGCTAAGTGGTGGAACTGCGAAGCGCAGAGTCTAAGCAACTCTTCCACAGCGCCGGTGACGAATTGGCTATCACGGTCGCTGACCATTACGTGAGGCGGACCGTGGCGAAGAATTACGCAGCGTAAGAAGAAGACAGCGACGCAAGCGGCTGTGGAGGAAGCTATCGCAGCGGTTTTCGCGTATCAAGTAAGGTGTTCGACGCAGATGATGACCCAGCGATTATTGTTACAAGATCGTGAAAATGGTCCCAGCAGGTGTAGTAGGCGACGCTACAGGATGAAGAAGGCCGCAGAGCGTGTAGGTCGCTTGTGACACTGGCACTTGTCGCAGCTCGACACGTATTGTTTAACAGAATGTCGCGTCTTAGGCTAGTAGAATCGCTCCTGTATTCGATGTAAGGTGCGAATGAATCCAAGATGGGCTCACGTCGGATCATCATGCATGACACGGAAAACGTCACATTGCCGACTTTCGGGAACAACCAGTAAATACCGCGCGCCACTTGCTGAGTAATTTCTTGTATAACAGTCCTTCGCGAAGACAAAAGCAACCACTGGCCTTGGGTCTGTAGACATCGGTGAACAGAACTTCGAAAAATAAATCATTGCGCTGTTCCTGCTGAAAAATGGTGGCGCAAGGAAACGTGTGACAAACAGCAGCAAAGCAACTGCCGAAATTGTCCGCGTTAACCTCCGTTGTGGACAGAGGAAGGTGAGAAAGGTAATCAGCGTCGGCATGACGTCTTCCACTTTTGTACGAAACAATCAAGTCAAATTCTTGGAGCCGTAAAACCCAGAGTGCTAGACGACCGGAGGGGTCACAGAGGGTAACAAGCCAACATAATGAATAGTGGTCGGTTACAAGGGTGAATGGGCACCTCTAGAGGTAGCAACGCAACTGCTGAACAGAAAATACAGCCCCTAAGCGTTCTCTTTCAGTCACAGCGTGGTTTCGTTCAGCCTTGCTGAGAGGGAGGCTCGCATAGGCAACCAGATGCTCTTCGTTATGATGGCGCTGCTCCTATGCCGATTCCGCTGGCGTCACAGTGTGCTTCAGCAGGAGCATATAAGAGAGAGAGATAATTTAATTGAAAGAAGGCAGAGAGGTCGGCCTGAGTTAAGGTGCTCTAGCCTGCTACTCTGTACAGGAGGAGGGGGAACGGGGACATAAAGATGTGATGAGGGGAAATGATGACATAGCAAGAGCGATGCGCAAAGGTGAAAGCAAGTTCAACACTCTGATGATAAACATTCACAAATGTCATCCATGAAGCCAAAATCAGGCTTCGCATCAAGTCTGTAGTGAAAATTTGAGTGAACTTAAAAATAGAGGCCCTAGGACGAAGCTGGGGTGGTCCTCCCCTGCGTGAACAGCACAAGCACCAAACAAAATCTTTATAGCATATAAAGAGCTGCGATAAGCGGTTCTAGCACGGCGAGCACTTGTAGGGCACTTTTAGCGGCCGGAGTCTTGAGACCACCGAGAATCACGCACATTGATTCCACTAGGTACTTCAGCATTTTTTGTACATTCTCCTTCTCATTGTGTTCATCGCCTTGCTTGCCCGTAGTGTCACCGGTTTCATTGGCCCTATAATTCTTGGCTTCAAGGCGCAGAGGACCGCTCGTGCCCGCTGGCATGGCCGTGGCGCTGGAGGGCAGCAAAGGCTACTCCGTGTCTGTATCAGCCCGTGGAGGTGAATGTTTGCCGCATGCTCTCGTCGGCCTTGAATTATCAGTAGACGCCGTTACCATCCTCGATGCACGCACAGGCAGAGGTGGTCGTGGTACCTGTGCCACGCTAGGTAGTTCTGAAATGGTTTTGTGATGCTTCTGTCGCGAGCGTTGGGCACTTTGGCGAACAGACTGAGTAGCCTCTTTAAGGGAAGATTGGTTTCTTGCCATTTTTCGAAGAATGCGAACCTCCTGTGTCATCTTCGGGCATTCCTTTGAAGTCACTTCGTGAGAGCCAGAACAGTTGGGACATTTTAATGAGGACGCCTCACAGTCGGTGGTATCATGCTCTCCGCCGCGATGCGAGCACGTGGCTTTGCTTCTACAAACAGCGCTCACGTGTCCTATCTTGTGACATTTCCGGCACTGAATAATATAAAGTGTGCGTCACCTGCGGAAAACTTGAACATCGGGCGGACGTTTGCCCGAACCCCGACGACGTCAGATGTCGGGGGTGTGGAGCCGAAAACCCGCAACCCAATTACAGCTGCGAGCCTCGATGCAGCGAGCCTCTGCAAGAAAACCCCCGCCTAGGCGACAACAAGTGCCGGGAGATATATCGCATGCCGTACATTATCAAGAAAAAATTATGGGAGAAGATGGAACAAGAAAAACTCCAGACACAAGCCGCCACTCAAGGCAAGCCCCAGGCCACCACCTCGGCACCTAGAGAGGAGCAGCGAGGCAGAGCAAGGGATGCTACCAGAGGCGAGGCGGGGTAGCAGTTGAGAGCGAGATCTAAATCGAGACCAGGAAGGAGGTTCAATTCGTGGTCCGAAGTGGACCGCCAGCAGGCTCCAGCCAAGGGGCTTGCTGACCAGGGCCGAGGACCTACTAACCAGGGCCGGGGACCCGGCCTGCCACCCAGGGACCAAGGACCCGTGGGGAAAAAGAACAAAGAAAAAATACCCACTTGGTAAGCTTTCGCAGCAAGGGCTCCGAGGCTCAGAACAATGAGAGTAGCTTACTTAAGAAAGAAATAGAGGACCAGAAGAAAGTAAACATCAGGTTAGAACGATTGCTGTGGGAAACCCAAAATAAGCTGATCGCACTAAAAACAGACAAGGGCCCCGCAGAGGCTCCCAAAAAATCCAACCCCCACGCTACTCCTCCTGCTTCTGTGCCAGCTACGTCTGGACAGGAGGAAGGTGATATGAATGTTGATTTTATGAGACAACTCCCTTCCAAACGCAAGGTGGGGGAAACCGACCCACTGGCGAGCTGCCAAAAGAAAATTGAAACGTGGCTGGTGAATATAGACAAGGAGAACGAAACCATGAAAGCTGGACAGCTACAGAATGGAGGAGCAATTGCGCTATTACAGGCACAGGTGAACCAAAAGTCTTGCAAGATAGACGCCCAAAGCGCGTCGATGGATACCTTAGGCACGACAATAGCTAGACTGTGCGAGAAAATTGGGGCAATAGAAACGGTTCTTAATAAAAATGGATAAATACTCGGGTAAAAAAATGCCTCCACATTCTGGCAGTGGAATTGTAGGGGGTACCAGAAGAAAAAAGCGTTGCTGCAACAATACCTCGAGCTACAACAGGAAGCACCCGTAGCCATAGTCATGCAGAAAACGGGTGAGGCCCCTTTTAGATTATCGGGTTACGAAAGCTTCGACAGCGGCAAGGGGGATAAATGCCGAATGGCCACCTTCGTAAAGCGAAACATTGCAACCATAGTTCATGATGTCTCCCCGTGCGAGGCACAGGCTGTTTTCGCTGAAATTATCACAGGAAAGAAAAATGGAGATAGCATATTCCTGTTGAATGTGTAAAGCACAGCGATGCAGAAGAAAATTAAATTCATAACTTTATTCCGCAAAGCGTTCAAAGCCGCAGATGGGAGACCACTCATCATTATGGGAGACTTCAACGTGGCTCACGAGGAATGGGGACATAAAAACAGAGACCCCAAAGATAGAAGAATTTGGGAGGATATGCAAACGCTAGGGCTTGCTCTACATACTGATCCATGCGTCCCTACGCGCACAAGCAACAGTATAACCAGGGACACTGCACCCGACCTCACGGTGAGCCATATGGTGGGAACATTGACGTGAAAAAGTACAGGACAAAATCTAGGCATCGATCACTTCATTATTTCGCTCACGCTAGGAAAAGAGTCAAAACTCGCCTTATGACACAGCCAAAATTAACGGAGTGGGATAAATTCAGAGAGATAAGACTGGAGGCCTCACTGCCGGACGATATCTACAGTATCGACGAGTGGACACACCTCCTTAAAACGCACATATGGCAAGCGACTACAACTGTAGAGGATGAGAACGCACCCCCCGCGCTAGACAGCAAATTGCTGAACATGTGGAGCAGAAAAAGTAATCTGGAGAAAAGACTCAAGGCGCAAAGATGGAACAGGAATGTCAGGGGCAAACTAACCTGACTCAACAAAGAAATCGAAACATATTGCAACGGAGCAGTATTTGCGATGACGAAGAGGCGAGCAGTGTGAAGACGACGACAATGATTAAAGGCAAGCATGGGCTGTTGCCTCTTGGCCAAGTGGACGGTATGTCGAGCCTTCCTTCATGGCTCTCGACAACTCGACTCCACCGGCTCTGACACCTGCTGCCACTTCGACGACCTACGTCACTCTCCACGCTCTCTGTGATTCTGGTGTATTCTCGGGCAAAGATGGGGAAGACGTCGAGGACTGGATGAGCCAGTACCAACACGTCAGCAGCAATAACCGGTGGGACCCTACTACCATGCTCGCCAACGTAGTCTTCTGCCTCAGTGGCACACCTCGAGTTTGGTATCGGACGCATGAAGATGAGCTCACAAGTTGAGATTCACTTAAGCAAAAGCTCCGAGACTTGTTCGACAACCCCTACAGTCACCAACTTGTCGCGCAGAAGGCACTTTCCGGCCGTGTGAAGACGTCAACAGAGCCCTACGTAACGTACATCCAGGACGTCTTGCCTCTGTGCCGCAAAGTTGACGCACACATGACTGAGTCAGACAAGGTTTCCCACATCCTAAAAGGCATTACCGATGAAGCCTTCAACTTGCTCGTTTTCAACAACGGGTCAACGGCGGATGCAGTTATAAAAGAGTGCCGCCCCCTGGAACTCGCTGATAGCCGACGTATCGACCAGAAGTTTGCCCGTCTACCCAACAACTCAGCGACATCTTCCTGTGCCGATGCTCCTCGTCCGAACCACAGTGGCGATGTTACCAGGATCGTGCGGCGTGAGATCGAGGCCGCCTATCTGGCTGCCTTCGACTGCAGCCCCTCCAACGCACCTGCAGTCATGGTTTTCCTGATCCAGGCAGTTGGCCTCCAGGAGTTCGCAAACATCGGTCTTAACACTATCTACTCGGCCCATCGCCATGATATCCACCCGGCTTCTTCGATTCCGCCCCGTCCCGCATCTTCTTGCCCACCACGTTTCCGCAACCCATCTGAATGGCGTACTGCTGACGACAAGCCCATTTGTTTTCACTGTCATCGAATCGGGCACATTTCTCGGCACTGTCGCAGTCGCTATAGTTCCCCGACCCGGTCTATTTATACTGCCTGCTCTCGACCCCCAGTTGGCCCTTCTCGTCCCTATGCCGCACGCTCCGATAATGCGGCCACTTAATCTCCTGCGCCTAACCGCCCCTATTCTCGCTCGCCTTCGCCCCAACGACGACAATCTCGCTCTCCATACTCCGACTCCCTTCGGACGCCGCTCCCAGACGCAAAACTAGACGATGCAGCGCCTCGAGGTGACACTGCATTGCTCCCTACGCCGCGAAATCTTCTACTGACATTGCCCACTCATCTGAACCTTCTTGACGTGCAAGTCGACGGTGTTTCTGTGTCTGCTCTTACAGACACTGGGGCGCATTTGTCTGTAAAGAGCGCTGAGCTTCGTAACCGGCTGAAGAAAATAATCACGCCCGCGACGACGCCTGTTTTCCTTGTCGATGATGGCGGAACAGCCCCCGCAATTGGTATGTGTTGTGTTATCATCGCCGCTTGAGCGATAGCGGCGGCGCGACTATCGCGACAGCTTGCTATATTAGCCCAGTCATGCGGCCACCGCGCCGCATTCCACTACGAGCCGTCATGGAACAAACCACGTTTGGTTATGCTTACGCCTCTTCTTTCGGCTGCGGTTTTCACCCCGTGAAAACACTACAGTATGTGCACCACCCACGCTTTGTTAGCCGATCGCTCCACTATCGTGCTGTTCAGTCATCGCCCACTGTCCCCACGACATCATCCTCGGCTTAGACGTCCTCTCCGCGCATTCTGCTCACATCGATTATTCCGCGAGTACTCTCCGCCTTGAGCTGCCTGTTGTTGATCCCGCTGAACCACACTCCAGTCGCCTCAGTTCCGTCGACTTTGTTCGATTCCCACCTTCGGCACTGACTTACGTTGACTTACTGTAATCCCCACCAAACCCCGACCGTCACTACATCACGGCTCCTATACAAGACGTCCTCTTTACACACGGCATCACAGTACCTCATACAGTTCTATATATTACGGCGAATTGCGTCTGCCTGTCAGTGGTAAATTTTAGCTTGACGACACAAGTGCTGCCACGCGGGATATCTCTGGCCCAACTTTGCTCATTCGAGGATCACTCAGTAGCATCTATCACAGTAGACATAGCATCACACAGGCGATGCCCCTCCTATTCACCGCAGCGCGTATCGATTGTCAGCGGCTGAGCGTCAAGTTATTCACGCCTAAGTTCGCAAAACGTTTGCCAAGAACATTATTGAACCGTCATGTAGTCCATGGGCGTCACCTGTTGTACTGGTAAAAAAAGGATGGCTCATGGTGCTTTTGTGTGGATTATCGGCACTTTAACATGGTTACCAAAAAGGACGTGTATCCCCTACCTCAGATTGATGACGCACTTGAGTGCCTCTACAATGTTCGCTATTTCGCCTCTATTGACCTTCGCTCCGGCTGCTGGCAGATTTTCGTGGACGATCTCGACCGCGAGAAGACTAATTTCAAATGGTCCACGTGACTGTGCTACTTGGACGAAGTCATAGTATTCTCCCCAACGTTTGTTACGCACCTCGAGCGCCTCTCAGCAGTCGTGAGTTTTTCGTCGAGCCCGTCTGCAACTCAACGCATCGAAGTGCCAATTCGGCCGTCGCCAGATTACCGCCCTTGGACATCTCGTTGACGCGAATGAAGCGCAACTGTGCCTAGGCAAGGTCCATGCTGTTACGAAATTCCTTTCTGAAGTATGTCAAAGATAAGCGTATCTTCATCGGCCTTTGTTCGTACTTCTGCCGTTCCGTGAAAAATTTCGCGGCCATAGCACGACCACTAACCGAGCTTTCCAAAAAAAAAGACGCCCCTTTCCACTGGGGCGATAACGAGGCCTCTGCATTCTCGCATCTAATCGACGTTCTCACAACGCCACCCGATCTGGCCCATTTCGATTCTGCGCCTACTGAAGTCTGTACTGATGCCAGCGGTCATGGAATTGCCACAGTACTGGAAGAACGCCAGCGCGGTCACGACCGTGTTATCGCTTACGCTAGCAGGCTCCTCTCACCCTTAACTGTTCAATCACTGAGTGTGGGTGTCTGGCCCTAGTTTGCGTGGTTGCGCAATTCCGCCCATACATACATGGCCGACCCTTTTCCGTTGTCACAGACCATCACGGGCTTTGCTGGTTGTGCTCACTGAAAGATCCTACACGAAGACTTGGTAGCTGGGCTTTACGCCTCCAAGGATATTCGTATTCTGTAACCTACAAATCTGGCCGACTACACAAGGACGCGGACTGCCTGTCTCGATACCCAGTAGACGAGCCTGACGACGCCGTCAGTATTGCCGCCAACGGCATTTTCTGTGTGTTTTCCTTCGTTAACATCGCCGATGAGCGGTACCGAGACCTATCGCTGCGAGCACTCATCGATCGTCTGCGCTCTTCACCAACCGACGCATCCGTTCGCCGATATGTCCTCTAGGGCGGCATTCTGTACCGAAGGAACTTCCTCTCTGACGGATCTGATCTTCTTGTCGTGCCAAAACATCTACGACAGACCGTGCTCTTTGAGAGAGAAGTATGACGCACCCACTGCAGGACTAGTTGGGGTAACCCGCACGTACGCCCGCGTCCGCCGCCGCTTCTATTGGCCTTTTCTCGCTCACTCCGCCCGACGCTATGTTGCTACCTGTGATCCCTGCCAGCGTTGGAAAACACCTCAGGTGCTACCTTCCGGTCATTTCCAGTCGATCACCGTCCCTGTGGAACCGTTCATTCGTGTTGGATTAGACCTCCTCGATCCCTTTTCCACGTCATCCTGTGGGAACAAAAGGGTAGCCGTCGCAACTGATTACGCCACCCGGTACGCTATCACGCGGGCTCTCCATACCAGTTGCGCCACTGACATCGCGAACTTTCTCTTGCATGACATTATCTTGCTTCGTGGCGCCCCGCGACAGCTGCTTACTGACTGTGGTCGTAACTTACTCTCGAATGTTATCGCCGACATTGTGCGTTGCTCCTCCATTCAGCACAAGCTGACTACCTCATACCATCCTCAAACCAATGGCCTGACAGAGCGGATAAAACCAGGGCTCAGTACACAAGATGTCATTCTCAGACTTAAGCATGACCTGTTAGACAGATGTGACTCAACTGACACCAGGGCGATCCTAGGCCTCGACCTCACCAAGACATTTGACAAGTTAGCCACAAGGCTATCTTGGCAGGCCTCGAAGAGATAGGTGTGGGACATAGGGCATATGCACACGTCGAAGACTTTCTGTCACAGAGGGAGGTAAATATAAAATTTCTGGATGTACAGTCCCCAGCCGTCACGCCTGGGAGCAACGGCACCCCAAGGGGTCGGTGCTATCATCCTTCCTAATCAACATAGAGATGACGGGTCTCCCGGCGGAACTCGATGAGATTAAGTCGTTAAAATTTAGCGTGTACGCGGATTATATCAACATCTGGGCTAACAGGGGGAGTAACGCAGCCATCGAACTTAAACTACAGATAGCGGCGAAGATAGTGGAAGAGTATGCGGCCAGCAGAAGCTTGACGTGCTCGCCACTGAAATTGGAGCTATAAATCATTGAACCAAAACCTCAAAGGAGACACGCTGGGGTCAGCAGACCCATTAATGTTTTCGTAAACGGAACTGAGGTTCCCAAGGTGGAGGAAATCAGAACAATGGGCATGAATATCCACAGAAATGGATATAACCTAAGTAAAATCAAGAAGCTAGAAGGATACACGGCGCAGGTCACGGGGATCTTTAGGAGAGTTGCACTCAAAGGCAGAGGCCACAGAAAGAACAGCCTCCTCGGACTCATGCAAGCCTTTATTATCAGCCGAATACGTATGCCACAGCGTATCTTGTATTTAAACAAGACGAAAAAGCGAAAGTAGATGCGATCATTAGCAAGAGCGTTAAGAGAGCCCTAGGACTCCCAGACTCGACATCGACAGACCTCCTTCTCAAAATGGGGGATCACAACACGCTAGTTGAGCTCACTGAGGCAGTACGAGTGTCTCAGTTGGCAAGATTAAGGCAGTACGAAACAGGGAGGAAAATCATGGAATAGATAGGAATCCGATGGGACAGGGGTGCCCCGACTGGCAAGAAGGACATTCCGTTGGACGTGTGTAAACGCTTCCGAATTGCCCCCCTACCTAAATATATGCATCCTATCTACAACAAAAGGAGGAGAGCCACAGGGCTAAGGCTCTGGTAAATAAACTTAAATATACACCGGCGTATAAAGTAGCATACGTGGAAGCCGTGGCGGCCGAGACGGGGCTGTTGTATCGACGGTGGCTGATGGCGACGCGTGCGTTACCGTAGCGTGCTCCACGTGCACGAGGGACCCCTGTACAGCTGAGGAAGTTACAGTAGCGCTCGCTTGTGCGGGTACAAAAGCGGGAGTAATATTATGCGATAAAAAATTATCTATCACAAGTTTTAACAAAAGGAAAATCTCGGAAGAGGCCCTCCAAATTATACTCAAGAATCCTCCTAAGAGGGACGTAATTTTATTTGTTTTCGGGCCCATGAAGAAGTTCCAGGTGACAAAGCCGCTCACGAGCTCACTCGAGCACTCTACCACCGGGCAACTCTTGAGCAGCCAGTTCCAGGGATCAAATATAGCATCATCACGTACAGGGAAATTGTAGATCATTACAAAGCCGAAAGAACAATCTTTCCGCCTCCGCATCGGTCTCTCTCTCTAGAGGACGCTCGTATTTGGCGGCGCGTCCAGGGCCACAATTATACATCACTATATTGGATCTGCATAACTCAGACGAGGAACTATAACGACGACCTCTGCAAAATTTGTGAGGCGAAAGGTACTCTGGATCATGTAATATTGGAATGTGCAGGCTCCCCAGGGGCCAAGGAAAAAATTGACAGTAGAGAAGCCTGGGAGGCCTTGCTCCAGAGCGAGGCTGAAGACGACGAGCTTCGGGCAATCCGCCTGGCCATTGAGGCCGGGAAGACTCACCGTCCTCAACGCACGGGGATTGCTTCGTCCTCCCACCCTGCCTGCGTGTAGGGTAAGAGGCGGGCGCCCTAGTTCACTGGAATGTTTAAGTTTTCACTCAATCAATTCAACAGGAACAGAGGGATCGAAGTGATGAAGAATGGGTTCTGATGTCAGCAGAAACTTGTAGTTGAGAGAATGCCGCGTCGAAGTCAGGTGCCTACTCTTATGGACTGTCTTTTCGCAACAGACTTGTCAATGGATAAGTAATAACCTCGAATCTGGGCACGAACCGTCGAAAATAGTACCATTATCCCTGGAAGCTGCGGAGTTCTTTTCGTAACTGGAATGGCTTGAAGGCAATGACTGTTTATATTTTCCGCGGGTCTGGCCTGACACCATCTTTGTCAGCCAGGTGACCAAGCACTAATGCTTGTCGTTCGCCAAATCGGCACTTAGAATTCAAACCAAGCCGCCGTTTCCGATGCAGTGCAAACGGAGAGTTAAACGGGCGTTATGCTCTTCGAAAGTACGTCCAGAAATGACAATGTCATCTAGATAGCACAGACATACCTGCGATTTATAACCACGAAGAATCGAGTTCATAAAATATTCGAAAGCAGTGGGAGCATTTCAAAGCCTAAACGGCATAACAATAAATTGATACTGTCTACTGGGCATCACGAATGCATTCTCCTAGTCAGCAGGGTGCATGGGGACGTGCCAATACCCCGATCATAGATCGAGTGAAGAGAAGTAGGAAGCGGAATGCAGGCAGTTGATGACATCATCGAACCGAGGCAATGGATATACCTCTTTTTGGTAAGGGTGTTTAATCATCCAGAATAAACGCAAACCCTCCAAGAACCATCTTTCTTCTTGACTAAAATGACAGGTGCTGCCCGAGGGCTGTACGAATCTTCAAGAACGCCCTTCTTCACCATATCCTGAACTTATGCAATAACTTTCCGCTCCGATGGCGACACTCAGTAAGGTTTTTGCCGGACCGGATGAGTAGAGTTTGTATCGATCATGTGCTGAGCTCGAGAACAAGGTTAAAGATGGCCGCTTCTCCTTTTCGCAGAAGTCAAACACAGCAGCATATGCTTACAATAGCTCTACTAATTTTTGTCGCTCGTGTGAGAGTAGGTTCTTACTAACCATGTTCAGAATCTACGACTCGTAGGAGCAACTGCATTCGCAATAGGTCAAGTGTTTTCGACCGTTTTCGCCGTTAACGGCAGCGACAGAATTTCCGATGGTATCATCAAAGAAGGCTAGCTTCATTCCTTGAGGAAGTGCAACGGGCACTGGTGAACAGTTAAGTGCCCACAAAAACTTGGCTTGGTTATTAATCGACACAACACAGTGAGACACTAAGATGTCTTTCTTAGCACACTTACCAGTGAGATGTTGAACAACTATGTTAAAGGTAGATACGGGAGAGGCTGAAGCGAGCACGACAACTCACCGCATGTTCCATGGTGGCTCTGTCAGTTCTTCAGCAACAACTAGTGTGCCTTCTGCGGGCGGCAGCTCGTCACCGAGGACAGAAACAACTTTACTGCTGACTGAAAGTTCACTGGTGCCACACTCGACGAAAGCACCACAGTCTTGGAGAAAGTCAATACCGAGAGTAACTTCGTGTGTACACCGCTGCAGAACCAGGAACTCAGTTGGGAACACCTTTCCGGCCAACACGACGTTACCGACTCAAACTCTGAAAAGTAGAAGTATTTCCCCGCCGACACCATGAATCTTGTAGATTCGTGCCAAGAAAACTTAACTTTGCGACCAGTGCGATCTTTGAAGGAACAACACATAACAGAAATGGTTGCATCAGTGTCCACCAAAGCCGTTGCACATACTCCATCTATTAACAAGTGTATTTTTTTCTTAAGCATCGTAACTGGCGGATGTATCTCAGGTAAATCATTTTGTGCCACCTCCCCTCCATCGGTCACACCGTCTAGTTTCTCAGCGGAGGCGGTGATGAGAGCTACCGTCACGGGGAAGGCGAGCACAGCAGTCGGGTGGACGGCAGTGTCAAACTCCGGGCAGAAGTGGGATAACAATTACGCCGACTCACGTGGTGATAGGGGCAGTTGACGGGTGCGGAGCGTGGAACATCGCGAACAATCGCAGCAGTAATTGGTGGAGGCGCTCCAAGCACGTGGTCGAACATGGTCCACTTTGAACTGAGACGGTGCTGACGGAACAAGCATTCGATGGTAATGAACCAATGTTCCGAGTCCCATGACCAGAACTTTAGGAGCTCGAGAGTTGAGACCTCGGGATCGTGGGATAGTGGCGCTGAGGGCGCTACTTGATCAGATGAATCAGTGGTCATGACTGACGGGATTGAATGCAGACTTTGAAGACAGCGGGGTTCAAGTTCCTGGCGGTGGCTCAGCATTTAATAAATTAGCTCAGCTTAGCTTTTCCACCAAGATAAATTCACCCCCCTCTCTCCAACCATAAGCACGCGCAGTCGTAATTAATTCGGCCGGTTTTAAATGTTTTTGGACAGTACATATTATCGAAATCTCTGAAGTAAAACACATAACAAGAACTCAAAATGCAATACTAAATTCCACTGTCTTCGTTTATTCGACGATTACTGTAACGTGCGGATGTTCTATGTGACACATGTAAATATACCGAAATTTATAACAATAAACGGGTCCAGAACAAAGCGCTCCTATTCATTTATCACTCATACTGTAGGTATGTGTCGGGAAAAAGAACTTTGCATTCAGTGGCTCCGGAATACCAAGACTCCTGTCTCACCATAAGCTACACCAACATAATGTGATACCTAACATAATTAACAATAAAACTAAACTGAACGTGAGCGAGCACATAACACTTTCGATAAGACCAATTCGATAAAGACCGATTCGAATGACCAATTCGATAAAAACATAGAAGAACCAAAGTAGCGCCTTGAAGCAGAACGGTGACCTACCAAGTTTCTTTCTGAGATCTATGGCACTCTGGAATGAACTTCAAAAGGCGTCATAAGTTTGTCGTCAATAGAGCTGTTGTAAAGGCTGTATCACTGCCAATTTGACGAAGTCACTGCATGTTCTTTTACATACCGCTCTTCACTTATCATTCCGCGTCATTTATGTCGAAATTTATTTTTCGTTTTTGTTCTTTCGTGCATGTCAGTTTACCGCATCACCAAGGTTTTTTTGCATTTCTTAAGATTTCTAGATGGAAGCCATATACGCTAAAACATAATGTGCTCAATTTCTTGTTGCGATTTGTTGTAGTTCGGTTGTTTAAATGTGGGAAGCAAGTGCATGTTGGTTGGAGATGGCTTTATGTTTTGTTTCACTTTTGTCGTTATTTCTAGCTATAGGTGAAATGCACATTGATGTTTCTCGGGCATTTTGACTTGCTTTATTTTACGTTTGCTTTTGTATGCAAGTATATTATTGTTCCTGTGACCAACCCCAGCCACAGCTGCCGAAAGGCGGCTGGTAATATTGTGTAAATAAATAAAGAATTATTGAAAGGAATTGGTTTTATTCTTTTATTTTTGATAGCTTTATATGTTGTGAAAACAGAACGTTATGATTTCGCCTTCCACCAAAACGAGATCAAAGCTCCAATTAATGCTTGGAGGAAACAATTCTGCCTCTGAAGCCCATGCAGCATATCGTAGGATAATTTACTGAGTACCCTGAAGAAGTATAAATCGTTGATTATTCATTGGTTAATTGGACAGGCGCACGTAGAGAGTTCTGGCGAAAGATAATATATATTCAGCTATGGTGGCGTAACCAGAACTTTTTTTCGAGGAGGATTCCTCAGACCAGCCACTACCAATCCTCCTTTTCCTTCAGCTCTTTCTCCCTAATACATATACGTTGAACCAAACAAATCCAAGACAGCGCGCTGTCTTGTGCGTTCCTGTTCAGAGCCGTATTTGGCATTGCTTGTTTTTCTTGCAATTGCAAAAAAAGAATGCAGCCTTTGTTTTCGCTATGAGCGATGACGTCCGCTAATGGGTCATAGCGGCCAGGTGTTTGTCGACATGTCAAAACATGTAAAAATCATGGCATCACTTTCAAGTCATGTGCGGTGGGGATACAGTGACAGAAATCGGGAATCAGAGGTTTTCAGTATAACATTACCTGGTTTTTCCAGCTATAAAAGTTATTCTTTTGCTCATTTCAATGTGCGTGTTTTATTCCTGCTATAATTTTCTTGCCTTGCTATATAAACCTATATACATATACATATATGCATATATATATACATATACACAAATATATGTATATATATATATATATATATATATATATATATATATATATATATATATATATATATATATATATATATATATATATATATATATATATATATATATATATATATACATATATTTATGTATATGTATATATGTATATATATATACACATATATATATATATATATATGTATATATATATATAAAAATATATATATATATATATATATATATATATATATATATATATATATATATATATATATATATATATATATATATATATATATATATATATATATGCATGCTTGTAGTTCACGTGCAATTATGAAGTTCTGCTTACGCATATTCAGAAGAGCTCCCGAGAAGGATATCTGCTCATATTGTCTCGGTTTGGGCATTCACGTATGCGCTAAATGTGTCAATATGCCAACTGATCGTGGGCTGTAGAAACAAGCGATCCATGTGCTGCGTTTTTTTCAGGGTTACGTGTCAGAACGTACGCAACGGAATTTATTGTCAATACCACTACAGAACCACCTTTTACAAGATTAAAGATTTTTCATAATGACACAAAACTCGCCAACAATGTAACGGAACGCTTTCAGGACCGTATGTGGGACACAACCAAGCCTGATGTGAAGACAGCATTGATGAATCAGTACGCGGACTATGTAAAAAATAAAATAAGTATTAAATGATCATGAATCGCGGGTTTCTTGACGTGACTACTAATGAGCCGGAATTGAGTCTGAGTGAATTTTTTTCCTTAATAAAGCGCAATTCCTTTAATGTGCATTGCACAGTGATTCATGATGTATGGCAAACTATGTCTAGCATCACTGCGTTCGCATAAACAGCAATAAAAATTTTTAAATGTGTTTCAGTTACCAGTAAAAAGCCGTCTGCTTTAAACTAAACTGAAGTCTGTGCGGCAGCTAACTGAGAAGTTGCGTGCCCACATTTAAAGGTGGGATGTTGGTGGACTTGTAAACAAAATAATTTAGTACGAGATTCCTTTTCACGAATATGTCCGTAGTTTGTGGATCAAATAGTCTCTTTGTAGTAAAAATAATATTGTTTTTCTAGAAGACGCGTACTTATGTTAGAGATAACTATCTGTATACTTTTGGCAAATCCTACGCACACGTCCAGAGTGATGATAAAGAATGCTTGCTTTGATGTTCATAGAAATGTTAAAGCAAACGTTACTCAAGTGCACGGCTAATGACAAATGTAGTGAAACAATTAGGCAACTATAATGCCATAGTACAAGTGTAACACATTAGCCCTAATGCTTCAGTACCGAAGAGGTGGGCGTTTCAAGTTATGAACATTACCCTAATGCGCAATAACATTACTAGATGGCCAGACGCCGACTACGGGGATGCACGGAGTTATAAGCGCACCTATTCCCGAAATTTTCCGGAGGGGCCAGAGGCCTCCCCCACCTCCCCTTTGCTCCACGTATTTCGAATTTACAGGCTTCTGTTGCTCCCATTTGAGGTTTCTTTAGTGTTGTCTCTAACTCTTCGCTTTCATTAGGTAAAAGCTCCTTATAGCATTATTTGAACGGCAGCACTCTGATTTTGATTATTAAATACTTTTTCGCTTTATTTTGGCTAATCCTCATCACAGGGAGAAAAGCGAACTTGCAGCTGGCTCACCTATAATAGTTAACATAAAGGGTACAGCGCTCACATGCGTGTTTTCACAATGTCCTGTGAGAATCGCCTAACTCGCGGCGTGTATGTTTAGCCGAAAAGCGGGTAAGTGTTAGGGGTCATGCGGAGAAAAATCTTGAATTACGTGAGTGAAATAAGGACTAAGTGAAAATTACCAAATCTTCCATTTAGTGCCGCTTTAGTAGCGTTTTTTCAAGCCCTTACGACGTTTCCCAGCTGCTCAAAAACAACAAATGCTAGTAGCAATTCTGTACTACGAGAGAATGAGCCATATGTTGGGATCGACGCGTACCAACAATTTGAAAGGTACATTCTTTAGAGCCT